>NC_057796.1:262496719-262711863 GCF_018294505.1 Triticum aestivum | reverse complement strand
GCCAGCAGGTGGAGGCGGCACCAGTCCCTCGCCTTTGGACATTCGTGTGAGCCAATGGCACTTCCGAGTCGTATGGTTGGACGGCTTCGCACCGTTGTGGAACTTGCAGGGGCATCAAGGGTTTGCTCGTAGGAGAAAGCCGGCTGCCAAGCCGGCCTGCCGCCCTTCTGCTTCTTGGGCATGGGCCGCCCTTCGGGTTGTTCGTCTTCGACTGTGGCTAATTGCCGACTGCTGGAAGGCGGCATAGGGGCCTTGCGCTTGTGGTCGTTCGGGTGCGGGCGTTGATTGGAATCACCGGCCGGCGTCTTGGGAGCCGGGACGAGCACCTTTCCAGAGGCATCCACTCGAAGCTCAGTCTTCATTGAAGAGTCGGCCGTGGCGTACTTTTCTGCTATGATCAGCAGCTCGTCGAGTGTAGTCGGCTCGTCGCAGAGGAGTCGGTGCTTGAGGAGGGTGCCCTCTCGGCATGTGGCGGTGAAGTACTCTGTGGCTTGAACCTCGTGCACCCCTTCGCAGGAGTTGCGGAGCTCGGCCCAACGCGTGAGGTAGTCGTGAGTTGATTCGCTGGGCCCTTGGACGCACAAGGAAAGCTGGCGGGGCTTTGGAGGCTGCTTGTATGTGCTGGTGAAATTGCGGATGAAGACTTCCGTGAAGTCTAGCCAGCTGTTGACGCTGTAGGACTTTGGCTATTCAACCAGGTGTGTGCCATGCCTTGAAGCATGAGCGGGACGTACTTCACGGCAACGCGCCTGTTGCCGTTTGCTATGCTGACTGCGGTGGGGTAATCGATCAACCAGTCTTCCACTTCACGAAGCCGTTGTATTTTGGCGTGTCTCTTGGGAGTGAGAACCCTTTGGGGAAGGGCTCGTCGCGGATGCAGGGGCCAAAGCAAGGCAGGCCGACATCATCTTCTTCTTCTAGCGCCAGGGATCGCGCTAGGCGGTCGATCTGGTGGCGGGCGTCATTCTCGACGACTCCTTCACGGTGGCCTAGTCGGTCGCCGAGAGTCGGATGCGGGACAAGCGGCGGGGTGGGATATCTCTCGCCACGAGGCGGGGGAGGAGGCGGATTGCCTTGTCGTTCCACAGCTCGGGGGCGGCCTTCTGCGTCGCGCTCGATGGTGAGCCGAGTCCGACTGCGGCTAGCAGCCTGCTCCTTGTCTTTTCTTGCACGGGCGCCGCTTGCAGTCGGCGTCCGGGATGTCGCGCCGTGCTCTCGGCGTGGGGGAGGACTTTCAGCACGGGCGCCGGCTTCATGCCGCTCTGCGGCCGCGTCGATAAGCTGCTGGATGCGTCTAGTCATGTAGGGGAGCTCGTCGGCCCCCAGCCCGTTCAGCTCGTCTACGGCCGCCTAAGCGGCACGCAGGTTCTCGAGTGGCGTGGCGTAGACTGGGCGGTCTTCTCCCAGCATGCTGGCGATGGCCGCGCCGCGCTTCTTGACGATGCCGGCTCGGCTCGGCCCGCGAGGAGGCGGCGTACCAAAGGCAGCACGGTCGACTTCATGCTGGTGAGCCTCAGTGAGGCGTCTCATGGATGCTATCTTCTGGCCCTCCGCGATGAGGGCGAGGCGGCGTGCCTCCAGTGTCTCGGCGTCGGCGTCGGCCGGGATGGGGGGGACAGGTCATGTAGCATCGCTTGTAGGGCGTCGTGAGCGTTCTCGCCTGAGGCGACGCCATGGCTGATGACCAGCACCTCAGTGACAGTGCTGCTGCCACTGTCGGCTCGAGGAAGAGGGTCGTCGATGATCACCACGTTGGTGGGGAAGGCGTCAAGCGATGCCGTGTCGGAGTCGACAATCATCGGGTCGGTGGAGCCGACCGACTCCAAATCCACAGCAGGCTCGCTGGGGACGTGAAGCTGGTTGAGGAGGCTGACGAGGCGGCTCTCAGGGCAATCTGTGCCCGCGTCGGACGCAGGCTCGTCGGAGATGCGAGCCTTGCCAAGAAGATCGGCGAGGCAGCTCGCCGCGCAGGCGTCGTCGACGCCTTGCAGCGCATCGGGGCAAGCGCCATCGGGCCTACCGGGCTGGCTATGCTCACTGAGAAGGAAATGGGTTCCTGTCCAGAACAGGTCTCCGGACGATGGTGCACCTGGCCCCACGGTGGGCGCCAAATGTCGGGTGGTAGGTGCAACATATGCCAACGGGTGGCTTATCATTGTGGGAGCCAGTAAGACATCGCCGGTGCCTGGAAACGGGATAAGGCGAAGACATGCACGCTGGCGAATCTTACCCAGGTTCGGGGCTCTCCGTGGAGATAACACCCCTAGTCCTGCTCTGCGGGGTCTCCGCATGATCACTAGATCAACACAAGTGACTACAAGTGGCTCCTTGAGCTGTTTGGCTAGAGGAGGAAGAAGGGCAAGGCTAGCTCTCCTCTTCTCTCTATGTGGTGTCTAAAACTCTAAGAGATCAACCCTTTGCATGGGTGCCCTGGGGGTTTATATAGGTCTACCCCCCAGGGGTACAATGGTAATCCAGCTGGATGCGGGTCCAGGCCGTCAGTGTTTCTATCCGCCGGCTTCTCCGCCGGCCGCTGGGGCCCGCCGACTGGTGGGTCCCGCCGGCTGCTGGTTACTGTAGCCTCGCCCCTGATGACGAGGGCTTTGCCGAGGTATGCATGGCTACAGTGCCGCCGTCCGGCGGACTCTCACTGTAGGCTTACCTCATCTTGTCTCCTTAATGATGCACATACTTCGAGGGAGTGAGGTAGCCGGCTATTGGGAGCCGGCTTCACCCCAGGCCGACTAGAGGGGGGCTTGGCCGCCTTCGAGCGTCTCTCTGGCTAAAGGGGCCCGCCGCCCGCGGGCCGTACTGACAGCCTGTCGTGGGTGGCGTCATGGTCAACATGGCTACAGTGCCGCCCCAGACGGGGGATGGCTGACCCGTATGGCGCACTGTGGCCATGCGTGCTCCGGGATTTGGGGGTGGCAGACTTTACTGTAGCCACGCCCCGTCTTGTCACCGTTATGTGGGTGCAGTCCTTGAGGGTGCAATCTTGGCCGCTTGTCGGGAGTCGGTCTTCTTGTGGCCGACTTCTTGGAGTCAGCCTTCTTGTGGCCGGTTTCTTGGAGTCGGCCTTCTTGTGACTCTCTTCGGGAGGGTTTCAGGGTCGGGCCGTCTTCCAGTAGTCGGCCTGTGAGATAGCCGGCCAGGGGAAGGCGGCCCTGTGCTTTGGGTGCTTGAAGGCTCGATCGGCCCGATAATTTTTGAAGAGCCAGGGGGAGTCGGTTAGGCTACCCATGGTCATTTACTCCGACATGATCCATATCAACTAAACCATGTCCGATCATCACGTGAGATGGAGTAGTTTTCAATGGTGAACATCACTATGTTGATCATATCTTCTATATGATTCACACTAGACCTTTCGGTCTCCAGTGTTCCGAGGCCATATCTGCATATGCTAGGCTCGTCAAGTTTAACCCGAGTATTCTGCGTGTGCAAAACTGGCTTGCACCCGTTGTATGTGAACGTAGAGCTTATCACACCCGATCATCACGTGGTGTCTCAGCACGAAGAACTGTCGCAACAGTGCATACTCAGGGAGAACACTTGTACCTTGAAATTTAGTGAGAGATCATCTTATAATGCTACCGTCGAACTAAGAAAAATAAGATGCATAAAGGATAAACATCACATGCAATCAATATAAGTGATATGATATGGACATCATCATCTTGTGCCTTTGATCACCATCTCCAAAGCACCATCATGATCACCATCGTCACCGGCGCGACACCTTGATCTCCATCGTAGCATCGTTGTCGTCTCGCCAACTATTGCTTCTACGACTATTGCTACCGCTTAGTGATAAAATAAGCAATTACATTTTATACAATAAAGCGACAACCATATAGCTCCTGCCAGTTGCCGAGAACTCCGTTACAAAAACATGACCATCTCATACAATAAAATTTAGCATCATGTCTTGACCATATCATATCACAACATGCCCTGCAAAAACAAGTTAGACGTCCTCTACTTTGTTGTTGCAAGTTTTACGTGGCTGCTACGGGCTGAGCAAGAACCGTTCTTACGTACGCATCAAAACCACAACGATATTTTGTCAAGTATGTGCTGTTTTAACCTTCAACAAGGAACGGGCGTAGTCACACTCGATCCAACTAAAGTTGGAGAAACTGACACTCACCAGCCACCTGTGTGCGAAGCACGTCGGTAGAACCAGTCTCGCGTAAGCGTACGCGTAATGTCGGTCCGGGCCGCTTCATCCGACAATACCGCCGAATCAATGTATGACATGCTGGTAAGCAGTATGACTAGTATCGCCCACAACTCACTTGTGTTCTACTCGTGCATATAACATCTACGCATAAACCTGGCTCGGATGCCACTGTTGGGGAACATAGTAATTTCAAAAAAAAAATCTAGGCACACGCAAGATCATGGTGAAGCATAGCAACGAGAGGGGAGAGTGTCGTCCACGTAGCCTCGTAGACCGTAAGCGGAAGCGTTATGACAACGCGGTTGATGTAGTCGTACGTATTCACGATCGACCGATCCTAGTACCGAACGTACGACACCTCCGCGATCTGCACACGTTCAGCTCGGCGACGTCCCACAAACTCACGATCCAGTAGAGCTTCGAGGCAGAGCTTCGTCAACACGACGACGTGATGACGGTGATGATGAAGCTACCGGGGCAGGGCTTCGCCTAAGCACTACGACGATGTGACCGAGGTGGATTATGGTGTAGGGGGGCACCGCACACGGCTAAGAGATCAATGATCAAATTGTGTGTCTATGGGGTGCCCCCCTCCCCCGTATATAAAGGAGTGGAGGAGGGGGAAGAGGCCCGCCTCCTAGGCGCGCCCCAAGGGGAGTACTACTCCCACCGGGAGCAGGATTTCACCCCTTCCAAGAGTAGGAGTAGGAGGGAAGGAAGGAGGAGAGAGGGGGAAGAAAAAAGGGGGCACCGCCCCCCTTCCTTGTCCAATTCGGACTAGAGGGGGAGGGGGGGCGCGGCCTGCCCTGGCCACCCCTTCCTCTCTCCACCAAGGCCCATGAGGCCCATTACACTCCCCGGGGGGTTCCGGTAACCCCCCGGTACTCCGGTATTGGTCCAAACTCACTCAGAGCCCTTCTGAAGTCCAAATATAGTCATCCAATATATCAATCTTTATGTCTCGACCATTTCGAGACTCCTCGTCATGTTCATGATCATATCCGGGACTCTGAACTACCTTCGGTACATCAAAACACATAAACTCGTATTACCGATCATCACCGAACGTTAAGCGTGCGGACCCTACGGGTTCGAGAACTATGTAGACATGACCGAGACTCATCTCCGGTCAATAACCAATAGCGGAACCTGGATGCTCATATTGGTTCCTACATATTCTACTAAGATCTTTATCGGTCAAACCGCATAACAACATACGTTGTTCCCTTTGCCATCGGTATGTTACTTGCCCGAGATTCGATCGTCGGTATCTCAATACGTAGTTCAATCTCGTTACCGCAAGTCTCTTTACTCGTTCCGTAATACATCATCCCGCAAATAACTCATTAGTTGCATTGCTTGCAAGGCTTATTGTGATGTGCACTACCGAGAAGGCCCAGAGATACCTCTCCGACAATCGGAGTGACAAATCCTAATCTTGATCTATGCCAACTCAACAACTACCATCGGAGACACCTGTAGAGCACCTTTATAATCACCCAGCTACGTTGTGATGTTTGGTAGCACACAAAGTGTTCCTCCGGTATTCGGGAGTTGCATAATCTCATAGTCATAGGAACATGTATAAGTCATGAAGAAAGCAATAGCAATATATTAAACGATCAAATGCTAAGCTAACGGAATGGATCAAGTCAATCACATCATTCTCTAATGATGTGATCCCGTTAATCAAATGACAACTCATGTATATGGCTAGGAAACTTAACCATCTTTGATTCAACGAGCTAGTCAAGTAGAGGCATACTAGTGACACTCTGTTTGTCTATGTATTCACACATATACTAAGTTTCCGGTTAATACAATTCTAGCATGAATAATAAACATTTATCATGATATAAGGAAATATAAATAACAACTTTATTATTGCCTCTAGGGCATATTTCCTTCACTAACACACCGTGTTAAATCTCCAAGGGCACGACCGCGCGAGCGAGGCGACGGTCGTGGTAGGCGCGACCATGATACGGGCTACTGGCAGCCCTTGGATCTGAGATCAAACTCGCATGCTAAGTTGCTCAAAATTTGCAGAATAACCCTCCAGGATAGGATATTCACCCATAGGTCTAGAATCACCCCATGCAACCGTTCGATCTCAGATCCAAGGGCTCTCGGAAGCCCGTATCATGGGAGAATGGAAAGCTTCGTATCACCTGTAATTTTCGCAACGCTTGACATGACCTCGAAAGCCATTTAATTGGGCGTCGAGTAGACATGACATCTAATTGGGCCCCCATAGTATTGTGCATGAATCCATTTATCCAACAGGCAAGCCACTACCCTGCCATTCGCACGCCCCACTCAGGATTTTTACAAAACCGCTGGCAGTTCGCTCCTACTCGTCCCCGGACATCCTTTAACATTACGGCAGTTCAATCCTAGTCGTCCCATCCTTTCACATTACGGCAGTTCCACTAATCCTAACCCTCTTCCCAAATCCATGGCGTCCCAAATCTCCATGATCAGTGGTGAGTACAAGGTTAGAACCATCACCGACGATGAGTTCGACGTCATCTACACCCGTTCTTCCGCGACGGTGAAAGGATGCCTTGCTCGCTTCAGACGCATGTTCGAAAAATCAATGGATGAGTGGGTCGCTGGGCTAGATGTTGAGTACACCACAGTCCTGGAAAGCGAGAAGAATCTAAAGGAGGTAGAGAAGAAGAAGCCCGCCGTGATCTAGGTTTGCGTGCATGTCTTATGCTTAGTCTACCACATATGCCATGCCGACATTGAGTGCGAGGAATTTAAGAACTTCCTCAAGGGCGGCCGAGTCAAATTCGTTACTGTAGACTTTAGGAACGACACAGATGTCCTGGATCAGATAGGCCTCGTTGTAGGCAACCCCTTCGACCTCCAGAAGAAAGGGCTGGTGCCCTCCCGTGATCAGCCTTCAATGCTGACCCTGGCAGGAGCCATGGTTCATCCTCCGTACGGTACACTGAAGAAACCTCCGTTCAAGTTTCATCATGCATGGGAGTGGAATGTACTAGATATAGACCACATCCACTACGCTGCAATGGATGGCTACCTTTGTTTCAATATCTACAAGGGTTGGATGAAGAGCAAGAGGCAAGTGTGCGGTTCAAGCAAAGAAGTATCGCCCAAGAGGAAGAGGGACAAGGACGAAGTCGAGCACGTGGACGAGGAGTCCGAGTAAGGTGGCAGTGCCGTTGCTCATGGTGGTTCTAATGCAGCGTGTTGGGGATATTACCCCTGGGTGTAAACTGGCTTGGAGAGGCCGGGTTAACCCCATAAGCAGTTCATTATATCTGAAGCCCATGAAGACAGATGGTGACGCTTTATGAAGGCCCAGGGCCCAAAGCCGGTTTAAGGCCTGTAGACATAAACCGGCATTGATATGTAAACTTGTGTTGTAAGATAGAAGGAGCAGAGACCGACCCGGACACGTTTATGAGCCGGCCTCAGGATTCTGTAAACCGACGTGCGTCAACCCGTGTATATAAGGGGATGACCCGGCGGCGGTTCAAGGACAACATACAACAACTCGAGACTCAGGCAAAGCGTATTCACTCCCTGGTCATCGAAACCCAAGCAATCCCACAACAACTGGATCGTAGGCTTTTACCTTCACCGCAAGGGGCCGAACCAGTATAAACTCTCTTGCGTCCCTTGTTCGCTTTAACCTCTTTAAGTTAACCCGTAGCGATGGCTCCACGACTAAGTCCTTTCTCTAGGACATCTGCCGTGACAAAACCATGACAATTGGCGCCCACCGTGGGGCTATCGCACGATGGTTTCGAGTTCTTAGAGGGCAGCTTCGAAGGACTCAAGGGCTACACTATGGGCCGGATGACCAAGATTCGTCGCGGCAAGCTCTACATCGACGATGCAGGCTGGGGCCCCGAGGCCGGCTCAATCGAGTACGGGTACCGGGTCCCCTTTGGCAGCATACACATTTTCATTGGCAAGATCGGCGAACCGGGCCCTGAGCCGGACATCTGCACCGACCTCGTCGAAACGGCTCAGCGTGCGAGATCTGCCCGGGTCAAGCGTGTCATGAATCGTGCCTTCGTGGGAGTCATCCATGGAGGGGAATCTGAGGATAGATCGGAATCTGGTGGTGAAACCGTCGTATATTCCGGCGACGAGTCATCGACCGGAGAGACCGAGTCGTTATATGAGTTGCAAGATGGCCGGATTGGGGGTTGTTCCGATGGCAACAGTATTTTGGACCCCTTTGATCCGCCAAACCGGGTTGCGATCTTCATGGCAGGTACGCAACCAGCGCTCCACTCTTAAACCACAGTGGTGATGATTTCCGGATCGGCAGCAGCGACAGCGGCCGGGGCAGGAGGCCCTGTGCGACCGCCGGCCCAGGTTCTATCTGATTTGTTTGACGCATTGGCAACGCTGATGGCGGAGGTGAACCCGGCGGATCAGGATGCACACAATGCGGAAATTGCGAAGGTGAAAGATCAGATCACCCAGGCCAAAGGCGACTTGGTAGCTGAGGACACCAGGATGGCCATGGGGCGGGCCGCTTTGGATGCACAGGCTTACCGGATTATGCTGGATCAGAGTGCGTCAAACGAAGTCCTGAAGAGGAGGTACCGATCTCGCCTGCCACCGGTTTATGACGCTAGAAACCTCTTTAACACCCCAGGAGCAGGGACCAGTAATCCGCCGGCGGTGAACCGGGCGGAAGCACCTGGAGCGGGCGTGCCGGTTCAGCCACGTTTGGTGGATCCACCTCGTCAGAACAGCATTGTAACATCGCATGTCCCAATGCCACCGGGTCATTACTCTAACCCGATGGACAACATTGTCGCTGCCGCTTCACGGCTGGCGGCCATCCCGATCGAAGGCGAGTCTCCAGCGGCGGTCGAGACGCGTCGGGTTAGGGATCTTCTTCAGACAGCCTTAGTTCAGCAGGAGGCTTATTCATATAGTCGCGATCGGATCCATTCCACTCGCCGCCCAAGCCGGAGTTATAGCAGGCATATGGATGAACTGGCAGTGTCAAGTAACGCGCGAAACCGTGATCCGCCCCGTGGCAATAACCCAGCGGGTGGTGCTGGTGATGCTCAGCAGGTGGTGGACCAGGCTCGGGCACGTAGAGAGGCCGAGTTAGCGGCGTAGGATGATGCCCGTCAGCTTACTCCGGTTCGTCCAACCACGTCGGTGGAACCAGGGGTTACTTCTAGCTCTTTGGGGTACCGTGTCTCGTCCCAGCGCTGCGCAACATGCGTCTGCCCAAAGATTTCAAGGGCCCGCGCAAAGTGCCGAATTACACCACCGATTTATCCCCCGAGACATGGGTCGAAAGCTATGAGATGGCCATGGAGATGCTGGATGTGGACGATGCGGCGTGTGCGAAATACTTCACCATGATGCTAGAGGGGATGGCCCGCACTTGGCTGAAGAGCTTACCGGCTAATTCTATCAGATCATGTGCCGAGTTGAGAGCCCGATTTATCCAAAATTTCAAGGATACATGCAAGCAGCCCATGTCGATTGTGGACTTAGCTGCCTGTGTCCAGGAATAAGGAGAGTCAACAACCCGTTGGGTGCGCCGGGTTTCAGAGATTTTGCATTCATCGGACCGCATCAACGCAGATACTGCAGTTTTAACATTGGAAGGCAATTGCCGGTTTGAACCCCTGAAGTTGAAGTTGGGACGGCTCAAACGTCATTGTAATGACATGGGAACTCTCATTGCCGCTCTGGTGAAGTATGCCGACTCTGATAGTACCAAGGATCCCGAGTCTGACAATGATAAGACAGGGAAGGGAAAAAGGAGCGGCAACGCCAAGGGGCAGCACCACAACCCGGCGGGTCATGGAAACGGCGGCAAGCGTAAGGCGGACCACAGTTTAGACTTTGTGGCTAATACCAACACACATGACAAGGGCCAGCGACGTAAGGGTAAACCGCCCCAGCGCGATGGAGGTCCAAGTCCTAACCCGGACCACCTGTCTTATCTGTTGAACCAGCCTTGCCCAAAGCATGGGATGAAGGAGAACCCATCCACGCACCTCTGGAAAGATTGTTACATCATGCAAGAGTTCAAAAATTCTGATTCTTTTCGGTATGATCATGGACCGGGTGGAGGTTCGGGCCCCGGGTCTCATGGGCCGGGTTATGGAGGAGGCAGTTCCGGTTCAGGTTTTCACGGTAGCCAGAGCGGACATGGCAGTCAAGGCAATCAGGGCAACCAAGGTGGTTATAACAAGCAGGGGAATCAGCAACAGCAGCAGCAGCCGGGTTACCAGAGCAACCCGAAGCAGTTAAATAGCGGGCAGTATCATGTCTTCACCACTAGCCTGGACAAGCGTGATCTGAAGCTTCATAAAAGGGTAATTAATGCCGTTGAACCGGGGGTGCCCCATTATTTTGCGCTAGTCCGAGCAGCCGATTGTGTGGAATAGAGAAGATCATCCGCCTCGGGTTGACCATCCGGGTCATCTGGCACTGGTGGTGGCACCTCAGATGGGAGGTTACAAGTTCACTAAGGTACTCATGGATGGAGGGAGTAGTATCAATATCCTTTATTATGAAATTTTCCGTCGCATGGGGTTAACAGATAAAAATCTTAAACTGTCCAATACGATGTTCCATTGTGTGGTGCCTAGTAAATCGGCATATCCTGTTGGTAAGATAGCTCTGGAGGTGGCTTTTGGAGATGAGCATGACTCGAGATCAGAAACTTTGACCTTTGAAGTGGTGAAAATCAAAAGCCCGTATCATGCCCTGTTTGGACGGCCAGCTTATGCTAAGTTTATGGCTCACCCCCAGTCCAATGGTCAAGCGGAGAGGGACAATCAAGAGATCTTGAGAGGCATCAAACCCCGGCTTATGGTTCCTTTGCAACGGACGTCGGGTTGTTGGGTTGAGGAGTTACCTTCTGTGTTATGGAGCATCAATACCACACCCAACAGATCGACAGGATACACTCCGTTCTTCATGGTTTATGGAGCAGAAGCGGTTCTTCCTAGTGACATCCGTCATGACTCACCTTGTGTAGCGGCATATGTTGAAGCTGACAACGAGAAGGCACGACAGGAAGCTCTTGACCTGTTAGATGAGGAGCGTGACATGGTGGCAGCCCGTTCAGCGATTTATCAGCAAGATCTGCGTCGTTATCATAGCCGCCGGGTTAAAACCAGAACCTTTCAAGAAGGTGATTTGGTGCTTCGACTCATCCAGGATCAGATGGATATGCACAAGCTATCCCCCCCCTTGGGAAGGACCCTTTGTGGTCAGCAAGAATCTACACAACATGTCATACTACCTAATCGATGTTCGAGAGCGCAAAGACTCACGTAAATCGGAGGAGGAGACCAACCGGCAGTGGAATATTGCTCATCTTCGGCCCTACTATACTTGAGCCATAGGCTCTGCTTATGTACATATTATGACATTGTATATATTATGATCAATATAATAAACCAGAACCTCAGCTAAAGCGGGGTATCTGTTGTTTTTCTCAAATCATGTGTGGTTACATGGAGCTTCTGTTTATAAAGCGGCGTCCGGTTTACCCCTTGATTTAGCTTCTCAAAGCTTTATGATACATCCACTTGGGGGCTTGGTCGTATCCGAACCACAGCTACACCTCTTGATCGGCGCAATGCCACAGCATCACTTGGGGGCTTGGTCGTATCCGGACCATAGTCACACCTTTTGATCGGCTCAAAGCCAAATCAATCCGGGGCCAAAGAGAGTGTTGTAAAACAACAAGTCAAACATAGGCAACCACTGAGCACAGCTCAAAATGTTACTTGGGGATTCTTTGCTGTCGAAATGAACAAAGAATCTACACTTGTAATAGGCTATCAAGCCATGGCTTGGAAGCCTGGTGTATACACCCAAAACCCCGGGTTAACCTGCCTATTTAAGTAAGTCACTCCGCCCAGGTAAACCTGGTATGACCCTTCGAACTTTGACAAGTTACTCTAAAATAAAGACCCTGAACTTGTCAAGTTAAAACAATGATTGGTTAAGGATTGAGGACCATCTTAAAAGGCTTTGCAAAAATGGTTTAACTCAGTGGCCTGGCAGCCCAAGAAAAGCCTCGAATTTGGGGCCTGGCAGCCCGTGAAAAGCCTCGACTACAACGCTTTTTATTTGTTTTTTGCTAAGTTTTTCTTTCTTTTGCTAAAGATTTGTGATGTTTTCAAACCGGTGTTTATCAACCCTGTTCGGCTGTCAACTACAAGTTTTCAGTACATGATCAAGTTATAATCCGGAGACTATCAGCCCGGTCTGGTTTTGACTCAAAGTCAACAGTATAGAATAAACCGGTGTTTATCATAACCCGGAACGGTTTTATTGTCAACCAACATCATATCACAGGAGTTACTTATACTCCAGATTAGGGTTATGACCCTCACTATGAAGTTGGTCAGCCAACATTATGCCTAAAGGTCACAGGTATCATATATTTCCATATTTGGTTATCTTTTACAAACCTTGGTTCTAAACCTTGGTCATATATATATTTGGGTATCATGACCCGCCTGGTGGTAAACCGCCAGGGCGCTTTAAGCTTCTTATCTGCAGGAACAGCTTGAACAAATGGCTATGGATTATGAACTTAACCATGGCGAATTAACAAGCATCAGTCGCAGATAAACATGCACGAAGGCATAACAGACCAAGTGTTTTAAACTAGCCTATTACAAGGCGTTTCAGTGCCCACAAGGATAATTGTTTTCTCAAAAATGTGTCGCAACATGTAGAAGACTAAACCAGTCTCCGGATCATGATTCGTTACCAGCTTGGCCTGACGGCTGCGGATCGTCTCGCACCGGTACAACTCCCTCCTCTCTACCCAGTGGCTGGAAGTCAACAGTTGCCCAGTCGATCCCAGTTAGGGCTTGGAATACAGCTTCATCGCTTATAAGCGTGGACGGGTTCAGTGTCAGGGGCTTAAGTGTGCTTACGGATTGGTGGGATAAGATTTTGCGCTTCTGGAATTGGTGCAGCAACCCGTCTGTTCTTATCATAATTACTCGCCTGATAGTACGAGAGATCCGCTTCTTCAACCAGTTGACAAGCCAATGGGCGTACTTCCCGGTTTATGATTCGGAGATCATTATTGCCAAATTTTGTTCCATCTTCCTTCAAACTGGGATAGCCTTTGGCCGCTTCCACTGGATCAAAGTCAGGTACCCACGGTTTTGCCCGGGTTAGTGCGGCCAAAGCGCCCGTTCTTGCGGCAGACTTTTTTAGCTCGTCTACCCGGGCAGGAAGCATAGATAACCTTTCTAAGGTATCCTTTATCAAAGTGGGAGGAGGATTATTGTGTGAAGCAGTATAGATGATCCGCTGCGCACCGATATACAGCTGCTCTATTAAAGTATAGGCCGCTTTCAATTTCTTCTGTACGTCAGAGCCCAGATGGCTAATACGAGTTCCTACGCCATTGTACACATCAGTAAACCGACAATACATGGGAAGATATGTTGAAAGTATTAAGGAAAAGATGTTTACCGAACACAGCAGCAGTCATGGCATGAATCTGCCGCTTTACACCAGTTAGTTCGTCAACCACCGGTTTAAGAGCTGCTTCTGCGTTCTCGGCCCTTTTTATCAAAGCAGATTTTTCAATCTCCCAATCCGCCCGCTCCTTGTTGAAGCCCTCTTTAAGTTTCTCCATAGCGCCTAGAGCGCTGGTCAACTCTTCCTTAGCTTTGGAGGTTTCGGCTTGCTGGGATTTGAGGTTCTCCTGCAGATCAGCGGTTTGGCTTTCTTTCTTGCTCAGTTCAGCCTATAAAGAGATAGATATATAATGAGTTGATAGTACATATTTGAAGTACCAAGCACATAACAAGTTATGCCCTTGGTACTTGGGGGCTAATGCATATTTGCTCTTTATCAGAAATTTCTACAAGTCCCAAGCACAATACAAGTATTAAACTTGGCACTTGGGGGCTAATGTGTGTTTGCTCATAATTGCTGATATGGGAATTCTTCTACAAAGTCCCGGTTCATCTTTATAAAGTTAAACCGGCCCTTGGGGGCTACATCAGTGAAGTTAACATGCATTGTTGCGAACATGAAATTGTTACTGAAGTCCCGGTTTAGATTGGTATCCTAAACCGTCACTTGGGGGCTACTGGAAGTTGATAAGCTGCAATTGAATATAAGAGAGGAACACTTATGGAGTTACCTCATATCGCTCCTTCATCAAATTTACCAAACCGGCTTCATAGTCACGGCTGGTGTACAGACGGTTCAAGAAGCTGGAGTGAAGGTCTTGAGCATTCCGATGGGCATAATTTGGAAAATCGGCGTTCCATTTGCCTTTGCCAATTGCAGAGAGCTCGTCTTTGGCAGTATGCGTTGACAAAGCGATAGGATTGCCAGGAGCGGTATGGCCAGTGCCAGTAATCATAATATCATCATCTTTGTCATCAGTAGCCGTTACTGGGGTTGGCGGTTTGTCAGTATTTTTAACCAGACTTGCCGGTTTGTCATCAGTTCGGACAGGGCTGGTTGGCTGGTCAGCATGGCTTGTGGTGTCAACTTCTATCTGCTCAGCAACAAAGTCATGATCTTGAGGCGGTGGGTCATTCAGTATGGCATCAACGTTGGTTTCTTCAGGATCTGGAGTTTTTTCCGGTTCAACAGCCACATCATCATCAGCCAGTTTATTCAATCGAGCCTTCTTGCTGGGCCTGGGCTTGGTGCTGAGAAAAATAAACATGAGGATCAGTACAAGTATATCAAAATAACATATCAAGGATAAAAATAAGTGTATGGCTCACCCAAGAACTGTTTTGAGGGGTGGAAGCTTTGTGGCCGACGACTCGCCAGAGGATGAGTGGGAAGTACCCTGATAATTTGAATCAGATGGGTTAAGAGGCTGACGAAAACAACCCGCTTTGGGGCACAATACAAAAAAAAGACACATCCGTGACATTTTGGGCCGAACGATTTTTTTCTGTCATACATATGACACTTCTATGACGATAATTGTGACAAAACCCGGTATCATCATAGATGTGGTGGGCTCCTACTTCTATGACAAAAAATCATGACAGAAAATGGGCTTCTCGTCTTGGGCGGGCCGGAGACGCAGCTGCATGACATTCTTTGGGCCGTCCATGACAAAAAAACCGTGGTAGAAGCGAGGGCGAGGAAAATTTCGGGGAGTTCCCGGTTACGGTGGGAGGTCGGGGGCCGACCGATGCGCGTTTCTCTCGTACACGTACGCGCGTGTGTGCGAGGCGTTGGCTCTAACTGAACCCGAGCGAGGCGTTGGGCTCTAACTGAACCCGAGCGATTGCACTGCAGGCTACGTGTTACTGAACCCGAGCGATCGATCGATGGCTGTTAACTGAACCCGATCGAGCGATTCCTTCGCTACTGCTGCTAACTGAAGCCGATCGATGCTGCCTCTGGATGAACAGTGAGCGTTGCTGGGGGGGGTTTGGACGAACAGTTCCCGGTGGGGGTGGATGAACAGGACCCCGTGGTGTTGCCTCTGGATGAACAGGACCCCGATCGATCGAGCCGGTTGGGGCTGGATGAACAGGACCCCGTGGAGGGCAGGATGAACAGGACCACCCCGTGGAGGGTAGAATGAACAGTAGATGGTGGAGGGCTGGATGAACAGTAGCCCGTGGAGGGGTGGTTGAACAGGAGCCCGTGGAGAGGGCTGGTTGAAAAGTAGACGGTGGAGTAGCGCGTGGTGGAGGCTGGATGAACAGGAGCCCATGGATGAACAGTCGCAGGTGGAGGCTGGAGGAGGTCGACGTTGGATGAACAGTAGCCCGTGGAGGCTGGAGGGGGTCGACGGTGGAGATGAACAATATCCTGTGGAGTCCCGTTTTGCGGTACGCCACACCCCTCCCGATGAACAGGACCCCCATTTCGACCATAGTGCTCCAACACAAGTCCGTTTCCTCCGTTTTGCGGTACGCCACACCCCTCCCGATCAACAGGACCCCCGTTTCGACCGTAGGAGGTCCGTTTCCTCCGTTTTGTGGTACGCCAGACCCCTCCCGATGAACAGGATCCCGTTTCAAACGTGGCCGGTCGAACACAAGGCCGTTTCCTCCGTTCTGCAGTACGCCAGGCCTCGTTTCCATCGGCTGTTCCATCCAAGCCCTCCCGATGAACACGACGACGCATTCCGTTCCGACCCAGCCGGTTGGCTCCCCATGAACACGACGACGACGCTGTTTCTCTGTTCCGACCCAGCCATGTACACGAGCCCTGGCCGTACGTATGCGTGAGTAGGCGTTCGAGACCCCGCCCATATGTACACATACGTGGCCGTATTTTCTTTCTTGCACCCTGGCCGCTGTACGTACGTGTACATGCTACGTGCACCTCTACTACGACACGTACGTGCCTCTACTACGACACGTGCGCGCCTCTACATCCACCAGTATATATGTATGTACACGTTCGCGACCAAAATGACAACGCTACGTACGCTTTGACCAGGTGGGTCCCGACTGTTAGGCACTTCCTTGCCTGCGAAGATGTAGCTGGTGGGTCCCAGCTGTCAGGGGGGCGAATCGTTTTTTTGCCCGGACGCACTTCCTTGCGTGCGAAGATGTAGCTGGTGGGTCCCGACAGTCGGGGGGAAACGTTTTTTTCGCGAAATACAGTGGCCCGTCCGGTGGGTCCCAGCTGTCAGGTGGAGGAATACTTATTTTCCGCGTAATAAGGAGGCACTTCCTTGCTGTGGCCGTGGACCCAGCTGTCAGCCTCTCCACGTACAGTCCATGTCCGATGGAAGTTGTTCCTTGACCACGTTGACCACGCCGCGCCGAGAGCACCAAGGCGGTGGACGACGGCGATGCCTAGAAAGGGGACGACGGGGAGCCAAGGAAGACGCGGCAGTGGAAGCCCGCGCGGAGAGGAGTGCGAGGGTTCACTGGTTCGGCTGTGGTGTGAGGCTGCCGTCGCCGCACGGCCTGGCCAGCGGTGGGAATAGTAGGGGGCGGTGAGGCCTCCTCGGCAGCACAGCCGGCCACGGGAGGCAGGAGCATGCGGCACGACCGGCGCTACTTTGGGCGGCTGGAGCAAGAAGACCAGAGGATGAAGAAGCACTATGGCCGTTGGATGGACATCGTACGGTCACTGGAGCTAGAATCGTGCATATTGACTAAGTTGACAAAGCCATCCGTCCCCGTCAACTTAGTAGGCCCACAAGTCATCCTGCCACTATACTGGGTCCCAGCTAACAGGGGGAGTATTCATTTATTTTATGCGTAATGAGGAGGCACTTCCGTGCGTGTGAAGATATAGCTGGTGGGTCCGAGCTGTCAGCGGCGGTAACGTTTTTTTTCGCGAAATACAGAGGCCCTTTCGGCGGGTCCCTGATGTCAGGTGGAGGAATCATTATTTTGCGCGTAATAAGGAGGCATTTCCTTGCGTGCGGCCGTGGACCCAACTGTCGGCCTCTCCACGTACAGTCCACTTCAGATGCATGTCGGTCGTTGACCACGTTGACCAGGCCGCGCCGAGAGCACCAGGGCGGTGAACGACGGCGAGGCCTAGGAAGGGAACGACACGGAGGCAGGGAAGACTCGGCAGTTGTTTCCCACACGGAGGGGAGTACGACTGTACGAGGGTTTACTGGTTCGTCTGCCGTCGCCGGAGAATAACAGTAGGTGTGGGTGAGTAGAGGGATGGCTAGGCCAGCGATGGGAGTACGGTGGGGCGGTGAGGCCTGCACGGCAACACAGCCGGCCGCGGGGAGGAGGGAGCAGGCAGTCCCGCCGGCGCTTGTTTGAGCGGCTGGAGCAGGAAGAGCAGAGATTGAAGAAGCACGACGGCCGTTGGATGGACATCCAACAGCCAGTGGTTGTGCGTCAACCTTTTTTTTAGGAAAGCCTCAAATCTGTGGAAAACAGCATACAACCCATCTGCCATTATTTCTAATAATTTACAGCCAATTTGCTAATTATTAAGGTTTTTTTTGGAGCCCATATTCTTTTTGTTAGCATTACAGGCCATATTTTGGCCACAGTTAAAAAATTATACAAAATTTTGCATATTTCGGTGCGGTCCGCACTGTTTTTAATCCTGAAATTTGGACTCACATTCAAACTGATTTTACAAATAAATGTATATCAATATAAAATCCAACAAATTCTCCACGCATAAAAATTAATGTAATTTAAAATCTCGAAATGAAAAAAAGATATTTGAAACTAATTGCCGGTTTGATGTGTTTTAAAAATGTACAGCCCATTTCTCATTACTGATGGGCCATTTTCTCGGCCAGCCAAATGAAAGCTCTCCTTGTCTTGAAAGATTTGCAGCCCAACAGGCCTGACAAAGCGACTTACTTGGCAAATCACAAAAAAACTGGGCTGTGGCTGTGGACCCAGCTGTCAGCCTCTCCACGTATAGTACTCTTCCGATGGAATGTCGTTGACCATGTTGACCACCCCGCGCCGAGAGCACCAAGGCGGTGGACGACGACGAGGCCTAGGAAGGGGACGACGCGGAGCCGGGGAAGATGCGGCAGTGGATGCCCACGCGGAGAGGAGTACGAAGGTTCACTGGTTCGGCTGCGGTGTGAGGCTACCGTCGCCGCAGGGCCTGGCTAGCGGTGGGAGTAGTAGGGGGCGATGAGGCCTCAACGGCAGCACAGCCGGCCACTGGAGGCAGGAGCAGGCGGTCTTCCCGGCGCTGGTTTGGGCGGCTGGTGCAAGAAGAGCAGCGATTGAAGAAGCAGCAGGACCGTTCGATTCAAATCCAACGGTTACTGCTGCTAGAATCGTTTGTTGACTAAGTTGACAAGCCCTGCGTACGCGCAACTTAGTAGGCCCACAGGTCAGCCTCCCAACCGGTGCGCCCCAGATGTGAGTGGGAGGAATCATTTTTTTTCGCGTAATAAGGAGGCAGTTGATTGCGTGCGGCCAGGCCAGCGGAGGGAGTAGGGTGGGCCGGGGAAGCCTGCGCGGCATCACAGCGGGCCACAAGAGGAGGGAGCAGGCATTCCCACCGGCGCTAGTTTAGGCGGCTGGAGCAGGAAGATCAGAGATTGAAGAAGCACGTCGGCCGTTGGATGGACATCCAACAGTCACTGCTGCTAGAATCGTATGTTCACTGACAAAGCCTTGCGTAAACAAGTCAGCCTCGAAATCTGTGGCGTGTACAACCCATTTGCTATTATTTTTATAATTTTTACTCATTTTCTAATTCATATGGAATTTATTGCAGCCCGTTTTCCATTTTTAGAATTGCTGGCCATTTTCTGGTCAGTACCAGGGTCAAAAAATTAACTAAATATGTGGGAAATTTTGAAAATTCGCAAACTTTTGCTGGGGAACGAAATATTCTTAATCATTAATAGCCATACTAAAACAAATTTAAAAATAAATTAGTACTATGTCATGTTAAATTCAATGAAATACGTATAAGATATCAGTGAAGAACAAAAACAAAAAAAGAAACTTATATCCCATTTGCTATAATTTTTTTGGAATTTTCAACCCCTTTTGATATTACTTTTAACAGACATTGACCATACTCTTAAGCTAGGACGGAATGCATCCCTCCTCGTCTTGAAAGATTTGCAGCCCAGTAATTCGGAGAAAACAAATAGGCCTAGCTTGGGTATTCTTCAAAAAGAAATACTAGGCTACCTATTTTCCCAAAGAACTGGTGCATGAGCATTTAGCTTTATTTATTTACTTATTTATGTTTAGGGGACCATGAGCATGTACCTGGGCCGGATTCATGTGAGAGCCTCCCTTCCAGTTAATTATGGGCTTCTCTATTGGGCCTTCATCAGTGGGCTGCATGTTATCAACAAGTGGAAAATGTGTTCCGTACGAAAAATAGTATGCGCTACGTACGGTACGGGGCACTAAAGGATCGAACCGTGGAACGACTTCCAAAACATTGTGTTTGTCGTTCTAACAACACATTTATTCAACCAACAGACGAAATATACTACTGATTGTACATTGAAAACAGCAGCAGCAACCAGGGCTGGGGGTGCAACAGAAGCAGTAAGCAGGCCAGAAGAGTGAAGACGCAGCTCTCTCTTCCAAACCAAACATCAGCCATCATTACAAAAGGGCTACCAAAAAAGAACAAGTGTATGCGTCAAACTAGATAAAGATCCTACTACACCAGGTGTACGCATCTAACTAACTGGCTCAGTTAGACATTACTATTTATCAAGCTGTGGAGATTGGCTGACGGCTTGAACCAGATGGGTGCCTGACGGGGGAAACTCCAGCCAGCAGGTCGAAGTCTGATACTTGCGACCCTCTCTCCTACTTTGGGCTGCAGAGCGTGGCGGCACATATCAGGGTATGGTGCATGCAGAGACACATGGTACGCTGTGTACACACAGTTTTGCCTGATGAACGAAACCGCGCTGCCATCATGATCCTTGCCGTCGGTTATCTCCTGGTTAATCGGATAATTCAATCCGACAAACAGAGAGCGTGTACGAAGGCTACTTACCAGCCTCCAGTCAAAAATTCCTGAAGGCCCAGAGAAGCTGGGATCCTGCTCAAAGACCTTGCAGTGACTGTGATTGTATTCCGCAAAATAACACGTACGGTACGTGCGAACGATCATCAATATTTCGCCGTCGTCTGATCGAGCCAGGAACCACCTGCAACTGCCATGCCGCTTTTCTTTGAAAGGTGGATTAGGAAGGGTAGGTACACCAGGCGGCCTACAACATCATATCAAGTTGGAGTCAAATAAAAAAGGGCTCTTGATTTAGTCAATCTTAAGAACAGCATGTTATGAGCATGAATATTTTTTTAGCTAATGTTGACAGTAATATAAGCAAGCCATCATGATATCATAGGAAAGTAACATACTGCTGTCAAAGCCGTTTGTAGCGATGACTGGAGTAGGCCAGCAATACGTCCAGCCATAGAAGGAGTCGACAGCGTAAATGAAGCCCTTGTGTTCAATGGCATCAGAGAACCATGGAGGATGTATGATCCTGCGATGGACGTGCAGATTTATCCACTTACCGCAGTGACCTGTCAGATAGGCGAGACCGCGTTTGAAGAACGCAATTAGCCTGAAGTCTTTATAATTCGCAGATCTCGTGGGCACTTGGCAGATTACAACCTTGAGCAAATCAAACTTGGTATCATGTTGGCTACTGTAAGATTCCGAGTATTCTGGGCCGCGGTGCCAAAGCAGTGCAGTGTTAATCGAAGGAAGGGGGATCAATCGCCGGGTGTAGACCTCCACGAGCATCCAGCTGCCACGACTGTCGACGAGCACCATCCAAGACGTGTTCATGCCGACCCAGTACATACCGTTAATGTAGTTGAGGCTGACAGGGATCGGATCGCAGTCAAGGGGGTTGATGCTCGCCACCCTACGATCGTTATGCTGCGTGACACGCTGTTTCTGAAGATCAGGCGGCATCAGCAAGCAAGGAGCTGGCTTAAAAAGCTCCGGCCTGAGGGCTTTGAGTAAACGGTACAGCCCCGACGAGCACGCGGCGAGCGGCATGGTACTGAGATTGTCCACACGCGAAACAATGAGCTTGATTACCTCTGTGGGGAGCGAATTCCAGCCACTCTTTCGACGGACGCTGCTCGGTTCTGCCATTGTTAGTGGGGATGGAAGATTGGACGAGATTATGTGCGGACAAAGATGGAGAAGTGAATATGTGCTGCGGGAAGTGGACAAGTGATGATGACTACAGCACGCCGCTTGACTTACGAGACACATACCAGCAGCGTAGGGTCATGTCGATGCCAGACAACTTGCTTGAGTGATCACAGTACTGGTACTCCCTACAGTGCTATGCCCTAACTTGCTTGAGTAGAGAAGTAGAGTAGGACTCTGCTCTACTACTAGCACCGGAGGAGTAGTATATTCTAATCTAAAATAGTTACAAACTTCAATGCCCGAGCGTGGAACGACTACGAACCATGCTCAAAGACCGTGTCTACGTGGTGTTTGGACATGGGCGACAACCTCAACGCCAACAGTGCTGCTCCCGTTGCACCGTATGTGTTTCTGTCCTTCCTGTTCGAAATCGTGGTAGAATTCATGTTTCTACTTTGTATCCTACTACTATGCTAGGTCACATGATTAGTTTCATCTCTGTTATAGCCGTCATGATTTATTTTGTGCTTATTCGGATTAAATCTCGAAGTAACTTGCTCATATATTCAACTGGCGGAACGTCACCAACAGCCACTCCCGTTTCATGGACGGCCTGGTCGATGCCTCCAAGGAGCCCTTCGCCCACTGCTATGAGTGCCCGATGCCGTTTTGTGGCTCGCCGGCGGACATGGTGCATCACCTAACGGATGCGTGCAGCGGTCACTGCTGGCCCTTGGCGGAGAACATCAAGTACAAGACGTGCTACCTGTTCACCATGCCGGAGTCGCTGGAGGATCACCGCCGCCTGCTAGTCTCGGAGGAGGACGGCAGCGTCTTCCTCTTGATCGTGGGCACCGGCGAGGCCCGCGCAGGCCGCCGCCCCGTCTCTGTAATGTGCGTCAGGGGCGACGCCGCTGACGCTGACACTAACACGAGGCCGATGTACGGGTGCGTGGTCAGTGTTACTACCCCTCCGGGTCGCGTGGGCGGCGACACCGGCCTCATCGAACGTAGTTGGACTCTGGGGAGCTCGGACTATCCCACCAATGTGGACTTGGAAAACCCATGGCCTCCTTTACCCGCCGACACGGGGACTCCAAGGAGGTTCACCTAGAAGTACGCATCATCAAGTTAAATGTTGATCATTAGTCTTCGCTCAATGTAATCCGCTGTCTAAGCATGTGGAGACTTCCATGCAGGATCTTGCTCTATTGGAGTATCGCGCATGAATAAAAGTGTATCCGTTTATGGTTTAGTCTAGAATCTTCCATGTATGAATTTTTACTACAGTACTGGTGAAAGACTTACGATGAACCATTTCTTACATCTCCTCTGCCCGCTTGCAAGTCATCCTGATTTAATCCCTCCGTCTAGGTGTATAAGGGCATGGTTAATATTACTTAATAGTATAGCCAACTATTGACTATAAGAAAGTGCCATGTCATCTGTAGCCAACATGTATAACAATCGATACTCAAAAACTAATTCTTAAAGATCATTTCTTGCAAAGCACAATAAGTGTTATTTCTTCACAAGTTTTGGATGCAGGTTGAACAGTTGAACGCTTTTGTTTGCAAAAGATACCTTTTTATCTATTTCACCCAGATGTTTGTGAGCTCTAGAGATGAAATAATATCCGAAGAAACCTATCGATACCCGTTACACATGAGATGACCCCCACATCCTTTGTCAAAATAAACAACTCCCCGATCAATGCATTTCACTCTTCGGTGCAACGCACGGGCACCTTACTACTATATATTAGTACGACCAAAAATTGAACTAACATTATATATAGTACGATAAATGCTGATGCATGTCACCTAAAATTATATCATTCAAAACTATGTTCAAATATGAATCCAACGATATAGTTTTTATTGACATGCACTAACATTTTGTCAGTTAAATCTTCAGTCAAATTCAATGGGGGACTAATAAACCACGACCGATGTAGTACAAGTGTAGAGGGCGGCGCTGCATGGGAGTCTCACCTCTCACGCCGCTCGTGGCGCGGCAATAAAGCCGTCATATCACAAAACCCAACCACTCCCAGTAATAAGTGGCCTGGTAAAATAAACGGACAAGCAACCATCACATCCCTCCGTCTTTTTTGCATTTCATCTCTCTGCATTTACTTTCTCTGGTTCATCTCGCACACTCGATCCCTAGCTACTACTCCTAGGGCCAGTTCTTTTGGCGGCTTCCCCAGCTTTTCCCACAAGACTAGTCATAGTGGAGAGTAACAATAAGGCGCCTCACTCATTTATTTGGGCTTCTAAACTACTACTCCGTCCTGGTTTATTCCTCACCATTGTAATTTGTGCTAAATTTTTTGACCAAAGATTTAACTGGTTTATTCCTCACCATTGTAAACCCTCTGTCTAGGTGTGTAATTCATCTTACGAAAACCAAATAATCCCAAAACACTTAGGCGCGGTGCATTAACTTCTACCTCGTTTCTTGTTTCTTGACATCAACCAATAAGAGATAAAGAGTGTGCATGTTTTTAATGACTTGAGATATCAAACACGACATGCAGTGGTTAGTTCATTGCATGCAATACTATTAATTAGCAAATAAACATTAACGTTTCTCGTTTTCTCCTCCTCCTTGGTCACGGTGCACAGCCTAAGATGACTTACTCACCTAGACGGATGGAGTAGTGCATGTGAGATGCACTAACATTTCATTAGTTAAATTTATGATCAAAATTTCACACAGATTACACTGGGGACCAATAAACCAGGACGGAGGTAGTAGTTAGAGCATGGTTAATAGTATAGCCAGCTGCTGGCTATAAGCTAATGCCATGTCATCTACAGCCCATCTTATAGCCAACATGTACAATAATAGATCAAAAGAGTGTACTACTTTTTTATTATGTGGCCCACTTCTCATTCTCACAAAGTGCCTAGGAGCACGTGCTAGAGCTGGCTCTTCACGAAGAGCCCGCTTACCTTCTCTCTCCTCTTCTCTTTCCTCCAACTAAGCAGAAATATACTAGTTTATTTCTTATAGCCCGCTGACTCAGCTCTATTGTACTTGCTCTTATGGGATTACTAATCTAGAAGCAAAAGAACTGGCCCCTGGTACTCCTACTAGTAGTAGTACTCAAGTTGGAATTCCAATTGCACGGCACAACTTGTTAGGCAAAAAATTCAATACAGGGTGTAGGAAGCCTTTCCAACCAGTGAGATACTCCGTACAAAGTACGACAGAGAAATAACCACAGAGAAGGAAGCTAAAAGTAAACAATCAAACGAGCATTTTTGCATTTGTTTTGCATTGAATCGTTTCACAAGCTTGACTAGTGCTGTTTTTCTACTTTTACAAAAACCGCATCGTAATGGTAAAACGTGCATTTGCACGTACATAAGTAATAGTAGTACTCCCTCCGTCTAGGTGTATAAGTCTTCCCTCCTTCTTGGTCACGGTGCACAACCAAAGATGACTTATTGACCTGGACGGAGGGAGTAGCACAGTCTGCAAGCATATATCGAGAGAGACGTGTAGTGCGATAGTATATAGTAAAGTTTGTGCTATATGCACGTACTTGCAAAATGCGTACGAATACACAAGGTTTCCAAACTTTCCCTTTTACATACTTAATTAAGGACGCTAAAAATTCCTGAACGTTCGGGATTTATCATTTGCGTCCCAAAACTAATGAGATCGCATTACGAAACAAAAATTATACTCCTCCTAAAAGCCACGACGCTCGCAGGAGCGCTTGCGGCACGCCACGAGTGCCCTGGTGCGCGGCCGTTTCTCAGCGCGCCGACACAACGCCTCTTCCTCAGCCTCGCAAGTCGCGAGGTGCTGATTGGTGGCTTGCCGCCGGGCGAGTGCGATCTCACCGGTGTGGTGATCCGGCACCAACAGGTACTCCTCCTTGCTGGAAGCGTGCACCCAGTCCACGTACCGCCAACTGCAGATGAGGCGCTTGGGCCCGACTGCACTCAGGGTGTCGGCACGGGCATCCTCTGCCATCCTCATGGCCCTCGCACGAGCCTTCTGCCAAAGAGCCAATTGCCTGACTCTCTCGGACGCGACATAGGCCTCCCAGGCAGCTTGTTCCGCGGTGCGCTTCTCTTCCTCAGCCTTCTTCTCCGCCTCTATTTTGGCGCGCTTTGCTGGAGGCAAAGCCTCCCACAAGGCGACATCCATTTCTTTCCAAAGCTCCTCAAGGCTGGGGGCTCGGCGGGCGGCGCGGCGTTCTCCTCATAGCGGGGAGCCAACTCGTCCTCCGGCGCGCGTGTTGGTGAGATTGGGAATGCCGATGCGTCCACCTCGACGCGTCGCGGCGAGGAGCGGAACGTCGACGCGTCCTCCTCGACTAGTGGCAGCGAGGAATGGAACAGCGACGCATCGCGTCGCGGCGAGGAGCGGAATGCCGATGCGTCCTCCTCGACTAGTGGCGGCGAGGAACGGAACGGTGACGCGTCGCGTAGCGGCGAGGAGCGGAACACCGACGCGTCCTCCTCGACTAGTGGCGGCGAGGAACGGAACGGCGACGGGTGACCGTCCGCGCGGTACAGCGAGGGGCTCCTAGGGCTTGGGAGGGGCGATGCCATGGTGGTCGACGTGAGAGGGAGGGGAGGATATAGCGATGTCGTGGGAGGTGCAGTATTCATAGGGAGCAATGGCACACCTACGTAAGATATGGACTGAGCTGCACTGACTTAACTGCAGGTCCAGTTGCGTCACTGACATGTGGGCCAGACCCCTGTTGGGCCCATATGTCAGTGACCCAATGCACCTGCAGTTAAGTAACATCTACGTGGGCATATTTGTTGGAGAAAATTACGGGGGAGCGAAGGGGTGGAAATATTGCTGGTCACAACGGATCGGATGAGCGTGGGGGGAGGAGAGTCATGCATGCAGAGTTTTTCACACGGGGTGGAGTGGTGGGACCAACGGAGGGAGAAGGAGAGTTTGGCAGGCATATTGTTTCCACACATGGAGAGGAAAAGATTTGGAGACGAACGGGCTTCCTGCAGGTATGGGGAACGGTGCATAATAAGTCATCTTGCATGCTGGGCTAGGTATAGTCTCAAGTCATTAAAAACATACACGCCCCACACATGTTCATATTTCAAGGTGCACTAAATTATTGCATGCGATGATTAAGGCTGGCCATAATGGTGGTATCTTAGCTGGTATCATGCACATGGGAATAGCAAACATGATGATGTGGCAAAGAATTAAAGAAGAGAGGGGGGTTAGAGTAACTACTGTTCATGCATGCATTGGTAAACACATTTTTTGTGAAGAATGACAGAACTAGTTGAGTACTTTTGCAGACTTCAAAAACTATTCCACCGCATCTACTATCTTGCTAAGAGTAGGTGAAAATTTTGAATCGAGCCCTTTAAACTAGAAGGGAGGTAGTGGTACTCTAAGGCTGGTCATAGTGGGGTGTAACTTAGACTAGTAACATGCATATGTTACTAGTCTATGTTACTACCTCTATAGTGCATAGTATCATAGATTAGTATCATAGGTGGTCTCATTTATTGCCACGCATGACACATAGTAGCATCACATTTATTATGTTACGGTATCTACCTATGTTACTATAATCATCTCTCTCTTATACTCATTATAATCAGTATTGTAGATATTGATATTTTTAGTATAAATTTGGTCGTGGGATTTCATTGATGCCTGTCAAAGCGTGGAGGAAGCGGAGCTTAGGGCTTGCATTGCCGGTCTCTACATAGGTATTTCTCTTCATAATCCTGTAATTTTAGAGACTGATTGCGCTTTTGTGGTAGCGTCTCTTGCATCGGGGGACTATGACAGGTCTGCTATGCGTGACCTGAAGATGAAAGCGTTGAGCATCTCGAAGTTGATCAACAATCTTCAATTGTCAAAGATTAGCCGTTCGGCCAATAAGGTGGCACACTTAATCGCTAAGTATAGCTTTGACAATAGATTAGATGGTATTCTTGTAAATAACATACCGCCCTGTGTGGTGAATATTGTGTCGAATGAGTGTACTGGTGTGGCTGGTTAATTAATATAAGGTGGTGCTAAAAAAAGTATAAATTTGGTCAAACACTTTGCAAACGGTTGACGGGAGTAAAAAGGACCAGAGGGAGTATCATGCATGCGTAGTAGGCAAAAAAATTGCTTGTCTAAAAAAAAGGCAAAAAAATTTGCTCATTTATAGCTGGTCGAAGTCTCAAAGGGCGCGACCGCGCGAGGGAGGCGAAGGTCGTGGGAGGCGCGATGTTTGACGGAATTAAGTGAAGTTACATCCACGTGCCGGCATGGCGTGCGAACAGGCAGAAGCTATACCGTCAGGCCTATGATATGGGTCTAGTAGACATGACATCTAGTGGGTCCCGCATAGTTCTCGAGAACTCTTTGGGGGCTTGCAGCCGTTTATCCACCGGGCAAGCCAGCAACCCCACGCCGTTTGCACGCCCTACTCGTCCCCGTCTTCTACCTTACAACAATTCGCTCCCAGTCGTCCCGTCCTTTCACATTAGTTCGCTCCCAGTTTTTTTGCGGGGTACAATAGTTCAACTTCTCCTAACCCTCCTCCAAAATCCATGGCCTCCCAAATCTCCATGGTCGCCGCTGAGTACCAGGTTAGAGCCATCACCGGCGATGAGTTCATTGTCATCTACACACGTGGATCCGAGACGGTGAAAGCATGGCTTGCTCGCTTCCTACGCATGTTCAACAGTTCAACGGATGAGTGGGTCGCTGGGCTAGATGTTGAGTACACCACAGTCCTGGGACGAGAGAAGGATCTAAAGGACGAAGAGAGGAAGAAGCCCGCCGTGATCCAGGTTTGCGTACATAACGTTTGCTTGGTCTACCACATATGCCATGCCGACATTGAGTGCCAGGATTTTAAGAACTTCCTCAAGGACAAAAGAGTGAAATTCGTTACTGTAGGCTTTAAGAACGACAGGGATGTCCTGCGTCGGATAGGTCTCGTTTTAGGCCAGCCCTTCAATCTTCAGAAGGCAAGCCTGGTGTCCTCCTCTCAACCTTCAATTCTGACCCTGACAGCAGCCATGATTGATCCTTCGTACGCTAAACTGAAGAAACCTCATCACGAGTTTCATCATGCATGGGAGTCGAAGACATTAGATGAAGATCACATCCTGTACGCAGCAATAGATGCCTACCTTTGTTTAAATATCTACAAGGGTTGGATGAAGAAGCAGAGCCCAGTGTCCGGTTCAAGCAAAGAAGCGTCGGCGAAGAGGAAGAGGAAGAGGGACGACGACGAAGTCGAGGACATGGACTCGGACTCCGAGTAGGTGGCAGTGCCGTCGCTCATGCTGGTTCTACTGAAGTGTCAAGCGGACTAGTTGCTTAGTTTATTTTCAAGGGTGTGTTGTGCTGAGACCCCAGCAGAACTATGTTTATGTTCTTTCTCTTTATTTGAACTCTTTAGTACGTACAGTAGTACTAGTACTATGTCTTACTACTGTTCTTCTTGCAGTTGGTACTACTGCTCGTATCTTCGTGTTCCTACTGTACTTAATACATTCGTACTAGTAGTATAATTTGGGTCAGTCGATTTGTGAAAGAAGTTCGACGGAGCGAAGGAAGAAGACGACAGAAGAGGTGGAAGAAGCCCTTCTAGCCATCTATGTTGCATCAAACGGCTCACATGAGTCGACTGACGCAAATTGCTCCTTCGGATTGCAGGATCCACATGGCATTCAAGGTCTCGAAGGTAGATTCCGCGTCCGCACCCGGTTTGTGGGCTCGACGCGCGCGCGACCGGCTTCCACCGCGACAGCCACCATGCGCGCCTCCTCCGCGCGGGCGGAGATGACAATGACACGCTAGTTCCTCCCCGTCGGCGTGCTGGAGCACGCGCTCGTCCTCCTCTTCGTACGTTGCGTGCATAGACGCGACTCCACCAGCTGCTCGCATGCTTGGCAGCGCGGCGGCATCATGAGGAGGGACTGCAGACGATGTGAGCGGGCGAGCCTTCGGCTTCATGGCACAGGGATGGCGGTGACACAGCGGTGATGGGCGAGAAATTGTGGGCCAGAGCAGGCGGGCACCGGAATGCGCAACGGCGGCGGCGGCATATTGATGAGTGCGCGTGTGGGAGCTTACTTTAGTTTTATATATAAGGTTGATCAAACTTAAAAGAAAACCGTACTAGTACACGTAAACATTAGACTTAGGCAGCGCTTTTATTAGTTAGTACCACAACCACGATACGGAATCCTGTGCAAGCGCGTGAACCGCGGCCGCGCGGTCGATCGAATGGTGCGTCACCGTGTCGCGCTCGAAGGACATCCGCCGAACCTTTTTGTGTGTGTGAAAACAATCCTCGAATATTACTCAACTTTTTTTTCCTGTGAAAGTTCTTGACGCTGCAATATTTCCATATATTTGAATTTAGCTCCAGTTCGTGTTTATTTGGATTTGGACGTTTTAGGTGCGCCCTAGTTTTTTTAATACTGATTTTGTGTGTGTGACTGAGAGAGAACGTGTGTATCTGTCCATATGTGTGTTGTGTCGGAAGGGCAATGTGAAGACATAGAGAGGTGTGAATGTGCAAATGATCATGCATGAGTGAGACATAGACAGATGTCGATACGTTGTGTATACATGAGAGAACGGTCTTCTAGTTTACTTTGTGTGTGTGTGTGTGTGTGAGTTTGAGCATGTTGTGAAATACTATAGACCTTGTATACATCTTGGGATTCGATAATGATTGTAACTATTGAATTGTATAGACCATTACATTCGAAGTCAATAGCCTAATATATTTATTTCACAATTTCAACAAATGATTAGTTCACTACAAACTAAGAAAACAAATGTGTACTCCCTCCGTTTTTATTTAAGTCCGCGTATTAGCATTGGTCAAAGTCAAGTTTTGTAAACTCTCAGAAAGCTTATAACAAAAAATATTAACATATACAATAACAAATAAATACCATTAGATTCATTATTGAATGTACTTTCACATCATACATATTTGTTATGGTAAATGTTTATATTTTTCTATAAACTTGGTCAAACTTTAGGAAGTTTGACTTCGGTCAAATCTAATATGCAGACTTTACTACTACTACTCGCTAGTTGCTTAGCCGAATCACTCAACACGCCACACGGGGAGTCCAGTGTCACAAAATTTTGAGGTCGGCGGGAAAATCTCCCGCGACCCTGATTCGAGCAGTGGAAAGTTACCATCATAGCCTTCGGAACAGGCCTACGGATGACGCTTGGTAGGGGGCTGTTTTTGTAACTTTAGGTTCACCCTACCCAGCCAACCCCACCCCGGCACCCAGAGTAGTACACCTGAATACTCCCCATTTTCTATCCCCACCGCAAAATAGACTTCTCCACGGCACCGCAGCCTTCGTGTTCCTCCCCTTTACATCGGCACACTCGTCCACCGCAGCGCATCTGCCTCATCGACGACCTCGTACGCCGCACTGGAGCCGGTCCACCGTCGTCGTCGTACACGGAGCCTCTTCCCCGGTATCGTCTTCCACGGTCTCGGATCTGCTTCCCGGAAGCCGACGCCAAGCGCAGAAGTACCACCGTCGTGGACAATGAACTGACTCCCGTTGCCGACCATGACTCACAGAGGCCGCCGCGACCATCGTTATCGTCCTCGATTGGTAATGTGTGTATTGAATCACTTAGCAGTTCATGTGCAGTTCCAATTTTGTTCATACCCACCCTTCAAATTTCCTGGGTGCTATTGTTCCCGTAAAAGTAATTGGTTATAGCCTCCATTGTCCAACAGAATATCAGCTTGTAATTGTGTGTCGCTCCTGTATCGCGCTGTGCTTGGGTAGGTTTTTCATCTGCAACCAGTAGTGTGGCAAATGATGGAAAGGTTTTTAGAACTAGCAAGATGCCCATGCGTTGCACGCATCAAGATGCATTTGTATGAGTAGTTTATCTTGTGGGAGAAAAGGATGAACGAGGGAAGGCCTTATTTGCAAATCCGGAGAGGGGTATGGGTATCTTTTTGCAAAATTCCCATTTGTTTCCTTCCTATCTGTCAGATATAAATCGGACGGCCAATATTGCAAGAAAAAAAGTATAGAGAAAAAAACGTAGACAATAAAGGAAGTAGAGATAAATATAAAATATAAAATATAAAATAAATATAACAGTAGAGAAGAGAGTAGAGATAGCAGAGACGTCGGGAAAGGATCGCGCGCGCGCGGGAAAAAGCGGCCCGGCGTGCGCTAGTTTTGGCGTGCGGCGTCTGGCACGCTTTATAAAATCCAACGCCCTCCCACCGCTCTGTGCCTTGCCACCGCTCTCTCCCCGCTTTGTGCCTCGCCACCGCTCTCTCCCCGCTCTTTTTCACCTCACCGCCGCCGCGCCACCATGCCGCCGCGTCGCCGGGAAACTTGGGGATACCGCGGCGTCCGCGCGCACCCCTCTGGCGGCTTCTCCGCCGAGATCCGGTTCCGCGGGATGCGCCTCGGCCTCGGCAATTTCGACATCGCCAACGAGGCCGCCCGCGCGTACGACGCGGCGGTGTGGCGCCTCCGGTGGCCTCATAGAACATTGAACTTCCCCAACGTGCCGATGCGGGAGCGAGCGCAGGAGCTCGCGCCTCTGCCGCGGCTTAGCACCGACGAGGATCGTCGCGACAACCGGAGGCGGGGGCACCGTCTCGGCATCGCCGAGATGGACGAGGAAGCCATGGGGCTATGGCGCCAACACTTCCCGCAGGACATCATCAAAGAGCGCGAGTTGTACACGCAAAGGAGGGCGGAGAGGGATAAGAGGAGGGCGGAGCGAGCCGCCTATCGCGAGGACAAGCGTAGGAGAAAAGCGGACGCTCAATTCAACATGAGGCTAGGAGCAGCGTCGCCCTGGAAATCCGACGACGATCGGTATCTTCACGCCTACAGTCAGACGTCGGAGGAGGACATCACCGAGGAGGAGTCGGACGACGAGGAGTAGTTGAATTATCTTTTTTTATCTATCTATGATGAGAACTATCCTCTACTCTCTAGTATCTACTTCTCGATCTCAGCACTGTAAACGCTTTTTTAAAGCGCCGCGCATTGCGATTCTGTTGGAGATGCTCTAACATGGCAGACGAGTGCTTTAATGTTGCCCACAAGATGCGCGAGTATTACTAGTAGTATATTTTTCTTGCCATGTTGAGATTTTAAAACCACGAGTGCGAACATGCATAGGAGCAATGAAGACCAAACACGGGATATTCGGGACATCTTCAAGGAGCGTGGCAAGTTAAAGAGGAGCTGCACCGAACCTGTAAAACGAGCTTTGGTAAGTAACACCCTTTCAATTACTTTCGTGTAGCCTCGTGTTCTTCGATGTGTATATGTTGTAGTTTCTGTTTCTCTTAAGCGTGGTGTTCTTCGATGTGTAATAAGAAGAGTCTTAATCATCCTAATGCTTTCGTTTTTAGCTTGATGTAGGAAGTGGGTGTTCTCACCTTGTAGTCTGTTTTTATTTTTTTCCTTTTGAATTCACTTCTCCGAGTTCTGTTTATCTGGCTTCTACTAAATGGATCTAGGTTGCTCTGAGTATTGATCTAAAAAAGAAGTAACTTCATGTCAGGATGCAGTTTCTGCGAGGAGGGAAGTATGGTCAACCTCGAGATCATGTTTCCAAAATGAGGCTGGATTACACACAAGGTGCCAATTCCCTAATGATGCTGGATTAGACACAAGGTGCAAATTCCCAGATGATGCTAGATTACACACAAGCCAGGTGGAGTAGTCAGCTGTTCGTGTCCTCGTGGCATTAGTAAAGGCTCAAAGAAAGCGTGCAGCAGCCCTTGAGAATGTAGAAGAGTTCCTGAAGAAGCGAAAAGAGCAATCAGATGCTCTCTTCACCCAAGCCAAAGAAGAGATGGAAGAAGCCAGAAATAAGCTAGCAGAGGCAGAGCAGGCTAGGCGTCTCCTGCTATCTAAAACTGTTGTCAATACAAAATTTCCTTCATAATAGCTAGGTTCAAATGTTTATCCAGTCAGCATGACTGTTGTGATGTCCGTGCATCTACTGATGTGGCATAAAATGTTTTTTTTCGGGTCATGTAATAACAGCAATTGCTTTCCAAACAATAACAGATGAAGCATTGGACATGGTATAGTTCACGCGCAAGCCCGACATTCCAAGTTCAACTTCCACATCAAACTCATGTTCAGAGATATCTGCACATTCATACATAATGTCCACAACCATGATTCACTTCAAAGCCAAAAAAATGTGAGGAGATTTATAAATAAAGAAAATCCTCTACTAGTTCCTGCTACCAGTGCGAGCACAACAAGTCAAGACCATGCGTAAATTAATTATATTTTAGTCATTTTTTGTGTTCTAAAATACCTGTCGGCTCGAGGAAGGACGTGTTGCCGGCACACGCGCGGATTCAATGAAGGCAGGCGGGGCAGTCTTAAGCTGGTTGCACGCGGCGAGGAGGCGTGCTCAGCCGGGCCTGCAGCGAGTGCGGCCCTCTTGGCCGGCGCGCCGGTTCAATGCCTGCGCTATGAGAGGTCGCGTCCGTGTCAGAGCAATCACTCCCTCCAGTCCTTTTTTGTTTGGGTATAACAAAATCTCGTTTTCCATTCACATTTTACAAGTAAAATTCGTGGACAAACTTTGACCCAAAGTACGATGGGGACTAGTAAACCAGAATGGAGGTAGTAGTTTTTTTAATCAAAGAAGGATTTCCCCTTCCGATTTTCATTACTGAAAACCATCATCTAAATCTAAACCATAGTATTTGCCCTAGAACTACCAGGTTCAACATCTCGCAACATAAACCCATACAACCTCCACCGCAAAAAAAACCATACAACCATACGCCAAGGAGGTACGTAGTACTATGAATTCCATTTTCGCTCCATACCAATCGTTCTAAAAACTACTTACTACTTATAACGCGCCATTGAAAATCGGAACTCTTAACCCTACTAAAAACGATTGTTTAAACATGGCTACTCGATCTGTGGCAACTCGTGAGCCACCGCGCTCCAAGTCGTTCACCTGTGGTCCCGACCATCAACTCCTACGGATCAAATTATCACGCGAGCTGACTATTCCTACAAAGGTGCTCCACCACGTACCCGGTACCCGCAAATGCAGCAATCGTGCACTTAGGGTTTTAGGGTTTATTTGCTAACGTCTCCTTTACGTAACACTCATGTGTGCGAGACAGCGAGAGGCCGACTGCGTGCGTGCGCCTCTTCTCTTCGTATCTGTACTCCACCGTTTGTCTGGTGTCCAAAAAATTATAATAACTACTAGCAATGTGCCAATGCGTTGCCACACGATCAAAGTAGATTAATACATATTCACCGATTTGATAGAAAAAAAGTCTAGTTTTGAAATACGTATATCACTAAAAATATGTTATGTTTCACTCAAAATATATTCCTTTGGCGGTTTTGATGAGATAAGGGAGGAATGTTGTTGGTTTCAAGATTCGAGAAGTGGTATATGTCTAATTTCTACTCTTACTAGCAAGATGCCCGTGTGTTGCACGGAACATCAAGATCTTGTGGGAGAAAAGGATGAACGAGGGAAGGCCTGATCTGCAAATGTGGTGAAGAGTGCGGGTAAATTGCCATATTTTCCTTGCTATCCGTCAGATATAAATCGGACGACCTACATTGCAGGATGGCAGGCCCACCATCATCACCAACTCTATTTTTTATCCCAACTCTTATAAAAAGCATTGTCGGTGATGATCGTGTGCCTGCCATCCTGCAATATAGGCCGTCCGATCTATATCTGACAGATAGGAAGGAAACTATGGCAATTTTGCAAAAAGATACCCACACCCCTCTCCACATTTGCAAATAAGGCCTTCCCTCGTTCATCCTTTCCCCCACAAGATAAACTACTCATACAAATGCATCTTGATGTTCCGTGCAACACATGGGCATCTTGCTAGTTGTTGCAAAAATCCCATGTGTGTGTGAGAGAGAGGGAGAGTGGAGGAGGGCGGAGTGCATGTGTGACAAAGACACAAGGAGTGTGTGTGCGATAGGTATCAGCTTAAAATGAGGCGATAGTGTGTGTGTGCACGATCGAGAGGGCATGTCTCAAGAAGGGAAGAAAAATCTACATAGATACAAGGAGCGGGAGAGAGACATGTATGCGATGGTGGAAGCACGAGTGTGTGGGTGTATAAACCTATCTAGAGGCTAGCTAGTCGATACATGTTTGTGAGAGAAATACGAGTCAGGGTGCGAAAGCGAGAGTTTTGTGTGTGTGAGAGAGAGACGGTAGTCGGGAAGGGGAGTGGAAGCAGGAGTTGTGTGTGTGTCTGTGAGAGAGAGAGAGAGGAGACGGTAGTCGGGGTTGTCTGATCGGTAAACAAATGAATAATGTCAGTCTGGGATGGAGACGAAAAGGAGACCGCAACAAATGTTGTGTCTACGGGAGAGAGAGAGAGTAATTTTAGTGGTATGAGTCATATGTAGAGACATATAGGGTGTGTGAGAGAATCCCATAGAGAGAAAGACAAAGTGAAAGACGAGTGGAGACTATGTGTGTGGCGGTGAAAAAGAAAGCTTAGGTACCGAGTGATACCAGAGAACAGTAGAGACGTGAGAGATAATGAAAACCGTGTAATGTATAATGATAGGGAGAGTGTGACACTTCTCATGTTTGCGAGGATAGGAGAAACATGAAGTGAGCGTGCGGGTGAGCTGGAGAAAAGAGAGTGATAGCTACCTGAAGGAGCATGCATGCGAGAGAGATGGGCGTGAAAGGAGTGAACAAAAAAGGGACTCAAATATTTGAATTCGAGATGATGATACATGTAATCCATACTCGAACCAAAATTGATCTATCAAACATGCATACTCATATGAATTCACGCACATCTATGTTATTTAATATGTAGATATTACTGATCCATACATTTTTAGTAGAACATAATTTGGTTAAATTTTTTCGAATTCAACCTTAAGATTTCGAGATCGTTGTATTTGTAAATCATATTATACATATAAAGGAGCAGAATTCTTTGTTGTGCTTTTGAAAGTATATATAAAAAAATGATGTATATAGAATGTAATTCCAATTGAAAATGTGTCCCGTCCAAAAAAAAAATTGAATACAAACGGGATTCGAATTGAGTTGGCACGGTAAACATGCACTCTGCAAAATTTGAACGAAGCGGGGAAAGTCGCAGTAACCGCCCGAAACCAAAATCTGCGAGATGGAAATCACTACTGCCTATCCCTGCCACGCAAAGCCTATCTGCTGGATTTCTATAGGTTTCGATAGGGGTAGGTTTGTAATTTCACCCAAACGTGACGTAACCGCCTCTCACCAGGATTCATACACGGTGGGCGCCAAAACATAGTGTGTCCTCAGCCGAAATCGACTCCCTCCCCGATTCATATTCATACACGGTGGGTGCCAAAAACAAACTCTCGTCGGCAAATATTCGGTGTATGCGAGATTACCGTCCTATCCCCAACCGACTAATGTTGCTGTGATGTAGTAGAAATTTGAAACGGGGGCTAAGTTTGTAAATTTCCTCGCATTTGAGACAAGCGCGCCCTGAATACATGGTTCCCCCCTTCCTCTCTACCTCCCTTTTCCCCATTCGTACTCCGTGGGCGCCAAAACACCCTCTCCACCCCACCCTCCTCCGTTCGCCGCCGTCTGCCACCCCATCCACCGCCGTCCTCCTCCACCATGCCGGAGCTGATACCCCGATGCCGCCGTCCATTACAAGAGATCGACCTCTCATCCACGGCTTCGGACCGGGATCCTTGCATCCCGTCCTCTCGCTTCATCCCCACCGTCGTCCACCTTGTCGGCGCCGCTCCTACGACCTTCTCATCCACCGCGCCCCGCCGCCACCGTCTACCCTCCTAGATCTGCTTCCACGCCGCCGATAGCCATCGCTACCGCAGCACCATCAAATTCTCAGCAGATGCGTACACGGCGCCGCACCAGAGGCGGTACTCTTTCGTATCTGCTCAACTTATTTATCGCAGCAAGAAAATAGATCGCCACTGCTTTACTCTGATTTCTTGTCTTGGTTGCGAAGTTGCCATTGTCCGGTTTGCACCTTCAGATCCGCCATGGCACGCTCAACACTATACTCCCAATGCTTATGGTTTTCCCCTTTTATATTCCACACTAGTTAAATCACAGTAGACTAAATTTCAAAATTGGGTCAGTCGATTTTTCAGAGCTCACCGGAGTTCGCCGGTGCGATCGTAGGGGCTCGGGCGGTTGTGGGGCCTCGCCGAACGAAGAAAACTCGACGCGGGTGGGGGTTGGGGCGGTGGTGGCGGAGGAACACAGGCGGTGGGGGCCGGTGGTCCGGCCGGCGGCCCGTGCGGTGTTCTGTATGGGAAGAATCAGAGACGAGGAAGAAGAAGGGTTAGGCGACGTAGGATCTTCATCCAACCACCTGAAATGGTCGAGAGACAGCTGGGAGTTGCATTCTTAATGCGCTCTGATTCATCATGTGTGGGCACTGCGCAACCACCATTTTATTATCCAAAATCTGCTTGCTCTTCTTTACCATGTTCCTCTTTCGTTCTTCTTTAATATGTACTCTCTCCGTTCCTAAATACAAGTCTTTGTATAGATTCCACCATGGACTACATATGGTGCAAAATGAGTGAATCTACACTCTAAAATGTATCTGGATACATCTGTATGTGATCCATAGTGGAAATCTCTACCAAGACTTATATTTTGGAACAGAGGGAGTATGATAGTAGTACAGTATGTTCCTTGTACTGAAGATGAGCAGGGACATTTGCAGTGTAGAGGTCTATACGGTCGGTTGTGATGCACACTTTGAGCCTCTTTGATTCGTAGGATCTTGTAAACATAGGAATAGGATTTGTAGTGGCCTGCCCACTTGAATCCTATAAGAATAGCAAGGAAATGCGGGGAGCTGTGTCGCCTTTGAGAGTTACACTGATATTAACAGTACCGCACCTTCACTTGAAGAGAGCTGGTATCCGAAGCCTTTCTAGCCGTACCGGCAATACTAGCACATATATTCCAGCAAGTTCCACTTTGCTGATTTTACTCTGATGCTTAAGGTTTTCCCGTTATATCTACACTATGATCTGTGTAGCTGCTTTGTGTCGCACTAGCAGCAGTCCACTCTTGAAGCTAAACACTTCAATGACTTACAAAATTGGCACCAAGGCATTGAGTGCCATTCTGGATGCAATGAAACTCATACGCTCCTCACCTGTTGATTCTTGTTCAGAATATGATCCTAATGACTATTCTAACCTCGAGGAGTCAAAGGCAGATGGCATGTCCTGTTCATCCATCCAGGTGCCTGTTCTAATTTGGCAATGTTTTATTGATCGCGGGTATCTTGCATATGTTGTCTTGCATTTCTTCTACTTTGTTGCACCGCCATCTGCTTAGTTTACTCATCATATATGTCGAGATGCCATGACCATCCATTATCAATACATATTCCATCTATCATCATACCATGTTTTTCCACTCAAATGATGTTCTTGTGCATCAGACATCAAAAAGGAAGAGGGTGATTGCCGAACCTGAAGGAGCACCAGCAAAGTCCTTGAAAAACGTGGTGGTGCCGGAGAAATCAGACAGCAGCCCACTTATATTGGCTGTACAACCAGTGACACAAAACGTAGGACCGACTCCAGCAGACTATACCCATACTTCACTGGCCACACCACTAGCCCCACCACACAGGACCTGCACTCCAGCAAAAGGTATACCGATTTCATTTGCCATAGCACCAGCTGTACCACAGAAAAATCCCACTCCAGCAAAAAGTACAGCAAGTCCACCGGCCGAAGACCTATCCCAACTGCAGAGACGCCAATTCCTGCAGATTGGAACCCCATTCCATTTATTCCCAGTTTAAAAGACAATGCTTTCAATGTTGTTAGGGACTACGTGCATATATTCCCATCATGGGAAGATTATTGTGAAGACAAACACCATTTTCACATCTTCCTGTCCAACTTACGTGTAAGTGCTATTATTCATGGTTATTATTTTCCTGTTTTCTGCTGATTGAACACATCAATGATTTACATTACATTGTTGTAACTAGGCGATGGTCAATCTGGATAGTCATGACGAGCAAAGCTTGCTTGTGCTTTTCAAGGAAGCATTGCAGCAGTATCGGTGTTACCTGAGGAAATCACACTATGACGGCAAGTCTATAAACGAATTTTCGGTGAAGTCTCCTGTGCTAAATTTAGAAGACATTGAATGGAAAAACCTTGTTATGCACTGGTCTCGTTCCCAGGATGAGGTACTGTCTATGAAATCACATGACAATTTGAACTTGTACTTTTCCGCATGTGCCTTACTGATCTTTTTTGCAGGAAATCTGCTCGAAGAAGAATTCCGGTTTGACAAGAACGACAGGATATCGCAAATATGCTGCCCGCTGCTTTGCTCTTATTAGTACCTGTTGTCTTGTATCACTGTACTTGCATACATACCTGGTTCATTATGTGACAGCAGTATGCATGATAGCTTGCTTATCAATTGTTCGCTCCAAATTATCTGATCTGTATGAATGGTTACATTAGTGTAGAATATATCCAATGCCAATGTTTTTTTAGCTCTGGATTGTTCTTGTAAGTACATGCTGTCCTTTATCAGTGTACTTATAATGACAGGTAGTTGTTCATGTACCATCACTCTGCAGCTTATTTTCCTTTGCCCTCCATTTTCTACACATCAGATCTATATTTACTCTTACCATAAGGTTGGTACTGAAGAAGTTTAGCTGTGCATTGCTCTTGGCTGTACCTTTTGCCTGTATCGCTGCACTTACATTTATAGCTACTTGGTTATGTAGCATCACTCTTCATCTTATCTTAAATATTCTCCATTTTTTCGTATATTATCACATCTATTACTCTTAACAAAATGTAGAATAAAGGCAATACTTTTGAAGAATATTCTGTGGTAAACCTCTTGAATTGCCCCCCCCCCATCAGCATGGACAAGGCCTTTATAGAGCCTGTCTTCACCAATAATGTAATTTTGTCCATCTCAAGCCTTCAAACTTTGTTGTATATATTTGGTTAGGCATGACTGCAACAGCTGTTTATTTTTGGTGTTTGCATAAAATTGCTTGTTTAAAGTTTGTTATGTAGTTCATAAACAAAAGTTTGTCCTTTCTCAATTTAAGTTTTCAGTTGTACAACCAAGTTCCTTCTTCATACCATGTAAATTAAACTATACAGAGCAAGTGATCTTCTTTTGCACTGCATGTATGCTTCTGTTCTTCATCCGTAACCCAGTGGTGTGGTGAACCTACCCACTACAGCACAATGTCATATTCTGCAATGTCTTAACTATGAACAATGTCATATCATTCTACTATTATTTAAACCGTCTCTTTATTTGCCAATCTGAAATGGTATAAATTGACAGCACACTAACCATTGATACTTATGAGTTCTTGATCTGTAATCCAGTGGTGTCGTGAAGCTGCCAAATCCTTCACAATGTCATTTCCTGCCATGTCTTGACCTGAACAATACCATATTGTGTTAATACAATTTTAAACTGTGTCACTTTATTCGTCACTAAGAAATGTGATGAATTGTCAGCACTGATACTTTTATGTGCAAAACCTGTCATCTGTCTGCTTGTTTATCTTTCAGAGTGAGGAAGATATAAGTGTTGAACAAGCGCAGTCTCATGATCTTGCTCAGCTGCTTGCGCTGCAGCTCCCCAGCAGGGCTAACCTTTCTTGAACTCTATTGAAGTGTTGTCGGTTTTGTATATTATTTTGTCGGCATGTTTATTTGCACTGGTGGCGATCTTTGATGCCCAGTGTATGTAATCTGCTGTCTGCTTGTGCTTTATTATCATAGTGGCGAACTTTGATGCCCAGTGGATGTAATATGCCATAATTTCTTTATTGTATAGTCCAGGTTTTTTCTTATTCATGATGCTGCAGTTATTTTACTGTATATATATCCTGTCTTCGCAGTAAACCGGCCAAACCGTAAAATTACGGTACATAATCGGGCCATCATGCAATCACGATGTAGGTTGGGCCTGAAACGTGTCGAACAGCTCACGGGCCGGCAGCAGCCCGAAATGAACCCCGGCCCATGATTGTGCGAATCAAATCACGGGCTTTTAACATGCCAAAATTGTCTCAGTCCTTGTTTGGCCCAATCAGATATCGGCTGCGAGCAGGCTGGATGCAAACCGGGCCGTAGTTAGGCCCAACTATATGACGGGCTTTTAACAGGCCAAAATTAATATAGGGCCGAAATGTTAAACGGGCCCTTAACAGGCCAAAACTAATATCAGGCCGAATTACTAAGTGGACCTTTAGCAAGTGGGCCCAAAAGCATAGTGTCCAGTTGACGGGCCGAATCTGATATGGGCCATAATTGAGCCCAAAGCCTCTTAAAGGGTCGGACCTGATCTGGGCCGTAATTTGGCCCAGAACGTGGTAGGCTTTTAACAGGCCGGATCTCATATGGGCCACTATTAGGCCCGGATCGTGGCAGGCCATTAATGGACCGGATCAAATATGGGCCGGCATTTGGCCCAAAACATGGCAGTCAGTTAATGGGCCGGCCTACTAGGGTCCTCAAAATCTTGTGGGCCTACAGCTGGGCCGGCCCATTAATGTCGGCGAAATCTTGTGGGCCTTTAGCTGGGCCGGCCCATTATGATCCGCAAGAATCTTGTGGACCTTTACCTAGGTCGGCCCATTATGGCACACAAAAATCTTGTGGGCCTTTACCTGGGCCGGCCAATTATGGCCCGCAAAATCTTGTGGGCCTTTAGCTGGGCCAGCCCATTATGGTCCGCAAAATCTCATGGGCCTTTAGCTGGGCCGGCCCATTATGGTCCGCAAAATCTTGTGGGCCTTCAGTTGGGCCGGCCCATTTAAACTTGATGGGCCGGTCCACGTGTCAACATATCATAGGTGCGTCTCGCCCATTGGATGAGTGACACCTGTGCCAACGCGGACCTGACACGTGTCTCCTCCAGCCAATGATGATTTTACACGTGGAAAATCCCCATTGGTCGGGGCTGTTAACGGGTTATCGGATCCAAAACCCGACCCGATAGCTTAACAGCGTTCCGTTACGGTGGATGCCACGTGTCGGTCACCCTTGACGAAAGCACTTTTGTGACGCGCGATTTATCGTCATGGAAGTGGACACTTCCGTGATGATAATTTTGGTAATGTCATGGAACACTTCTACGACAGCACAGGTATGACTATCTTGATTTTGTCATAAATTTGTCATGGATGTACATGCATGACAAAAAACGCGACCTACTGTGACAAACACGTATCATCACAGAAGTGTATTTTTTTGTAGTGGCATGAAGTGTCAAGAGGACAAGAGATCTCTGATCGGCGTTTCCGAACCGGAGTGTTCGGTAAACCGGCGGAGGTAACTACCTGGCCGCTGTGCCGGGTTGTGCGGCGAGCTTCGTGCTGCTGTGTCTTCAAAAGAAAGTTTGGATCCAAGTAAGCAAGGGGGTGAGAAAATTTTACTTTCCGGTTTGCTCGACGGATTTTTGATGTTGGCAGAGGATCTGAATCGGAGGAAACAATGATTACCTCTACATCATCAGAATGACTGCCTTCAGCGTCATCCTGATAATAATCATTGTCAATGAGGTGTACGAAAAATGAACCAAGAGAGTCAAGTTCTACCTCTGATTCCGGGTTACCCACATCGTCATCAGCTGGTAGGTCAGAGGAGGCAGTGGTCCTTTTCTTGGCAGGTTTCTTGACAACCTTGGTCTTTGGGCGAAGTGGCTTGGCCGTTTTGTCTTACGACTTTGCCAGTTTTTCTTGAGGTTTCTTGTTCCAGAACGGATCATTACCCTGTCAAAAAGTAATCACGCTTTCAGAAAACATTTGGACAGAAGCAACTTAAGATAAACAGATTATATAATTCTTACAGCTGGCGGTTTGTTGAAGGTGCAGAAAGGGAGTAGTCCGGTTTGAGCACAGACAGCCTCCGGTTCGTTCAACATCTTCTTTACAGCTTCAGTAACTTCCACATCTGTAAGCTGAATGTCAATATGTCATTGAGCATCCTTCAAACTCCCCATGTATTCGCACATCAAACCGGAGCGCCGGCTTAAGGGCAGAATACTCCAGCTTATCCAACAATGAGCAAAGTCAACTCCTGTCAAACCATTCGCCATGAAGGCTCTAAGCTTTGATAGTTGAGGGGCATAGTTGGCCCTTTCTTTTGCGGTCAGCCTCGGAGGGAAAGGATGTGTATTACTAAGGCGGTGAGGGCGGTAACCCGGCAAGGGGTTCTCATCGGTTGGAGATGTATCTTAGCAGTAAAACCAAGTCTGGTTCCACTCTTTGGGGTGACTGTGGAGCTTGGGATGAGGGAAAGTAACTTCCTTCCTTTTCTGAACCGCCATTCCACCCAATTCCGTATTGGGTCCATCCGTGAACTCTGTGCGACGGTTTAAGTGAAAGAAATCCCTAAACAGTTCGATTGTAGGTTCCTCTTGCAGATAAGCCTCACAGAAGACTTGGAAGTGGCAGATGTTGGTCACAGAATTGGGACCGATGTCTTGAGGGCGCAGCTGAAAATTGGCTAGTACATCTCAGAAAAATTTCGAATCAGGAGGGCTAAAAGCTCGACCCAGATGATCAGCAAACACGACTACCTCTCCGTCCTTGGGTGTAGGAGGATTTTCCGGGCCAGGGACCCTCCAGTGGATGACATCTTTCTTGGCTAAAGCGCCCGTTTTAACAAGATTGTTTAACTGCTCTTCGGCTACTCGAGGAGGAGCCCAATTGCATTCATAGACTTGCTTGGCCATGGCAGTGGAAATCTGAAACATGATTATTGCCGGTTTAAGATTTACAGTGGACATCTGTACAGCGGTATAAGGATATAAGCATATTGTTAAACCGGAGTTGGTTATTCGTAAACCGGAGTCTAACAATGGAAACAGTACAATGGTGAATGTAGTGGCGGTTCAACAGGGGACTAATGGTATCTATTGGGTCATCATTTTTCTATGAAGTTAAACCGCCTAATCTGGTATTGAAGATACAAGTTTAAAGATGCGTAAGTGAAGGGAAAACAAGTTTCACAGCTTGGCATGGTAATTTTAGATCTGTCGTGCGTTGGAAAATCAAAATAAATTCAGACCTAATTTCAAGAGTTTGAATAGTTTAGCAAGATTCAGATGAGTTTTGTGTAAAGGAACAGATCTAACAAAAAGGGGATTATGGCTACGGCCGCGTAAGAAATATCGGATCCAGCTAGCTGTTTATGCTAATAAAAAGAACAGGAAAGAACAATGGCGGGCATTGGATAGACTCCGATGAACATTGAAACCCTAATGGTGGATCTGGAGCAAAGGAAAGAAGAACTCACTGATGACGAGGGAACAACGGAGGAGCGCCGCACTTTTCTGGTCCGGTCAGGTTGATGCAGGGGTCGTCGCGGAGGCAGAAACGAAGGTCGACGGTGGCGGCGGAGCTCCAAAGGTCGGGCAGTGCAAGGAAGAAGATGAGGTAAAGAGATACGGGGGGCAATGGAAAGACCCCTGGCCCTATTTATAAAGGCAAAAGGATAAACGTGAGGCGCAAAAATCGAGGAGCCCAAAATTTGGATATGAGGCGGAGCTGTCGCCTCGATTGTCGGAGGCTCATTAATGAAGGTGGGTTATACACAGTTTTAAATAACAGGTAACATCACGGCGGTTTACCACGGTCCTGGAAGATGACATCACGACGGTTTACAAAATTGCGTGAAGATGTTGAAAGAAGAAATTTTCTTAAGTATAGAGGATTGACATGAACCAGTTCAAATCAATCTGGGGCCTAATGTTGGGGATATTACCCCTGGGTGTAAACCGGCTTGGAGAGGCCAGGTTAACCCCATAAGCAGTTCATTATATCTGAAGCCCATGAAGACAGACGGTGACGCTTTATGAAGGCCCAGGGCCCAAAGCCGGTTTAAGGCCTCTAGACATAAACTGGCATTGATATGTAAACTTGTGTTGTAAGATAGAAGGAGCAGAGACCGAGCCAAACACGTTTATGAGCCGGCCTCGGGATTCTGTAAACCGACGGGCGTCAACCCGTGTATATAAGGGGACGACTCGGCGGCGGTTCAAGGACAACAGACAACAACTCGAGACTCAGGCAAAGCGTATTCGCTCCCTGGTCATCGAATCCCAAGCAATCTCACAACAACTGGATCATAGGCTTTTACCTTCACCGCAAGGGGCCGAACCAGTATAAACTCTCTTGCGTCCCTTGTCCGCTTTAACCCCTTTAAGTTAACCCGTAGCGATGGCTCCACGACTAAGTCCTTTCTCTAGGACATCTGCCATGACAAAACCACGACACAGTGTCTACCGGATTAGTTGCTTAGTTTAATTTTAGGTGTGCTTAGTTTTATTTGAGGGGTGTGTTGTGCTAAGCCCCCAGCAGAACTATGTTATGTTCCTTCTCGTTACTTTAACTCTTCAGTACGTACATACTAGTATTTCTTACAGTTCATCTTTTAGTTGGTATAGTACTACCACTCGTTTCTTTACATTATATACATACAATATATATGGCCAACATCATATAGCCAGCAGTTTAGTTGTCAAAGAATTTCAGGGTGCTTAGTTTGATTTGAGGGGTGTGTTGTGCTGGACACCATTATTGTGACTCAAATCTCTTTGGCCATGTTATAATGACATAAATACCGATGGACCAACATGCTAGCTCTCCCTCTATCTCACTACAGTAAAATAAAGTGTGGGGCCTACTTGATCCCAACAGCGTTCTTATTTTCCTGTAAAATTATTCGCTTGGTTAGTCCTGACAAGCGGGGCCACATTTATCATTGTCAGAATCGGCTTATTTTTGTCATATAACATGGTCAACGGGCTTGACTTGAAAATAACAATGTCTAATGGCAGTTTTGAGCAAACATCTAACTTAACAATGTCATTTTTGAGATATCTAATTGCATTTTTGAGCAGGCATCTCACGGATCGATGGCATTTTTGAGTAGTTGTAACTTCTAATGGCAAAACTGAGTAGTGATACACAACTAGTGGCATAAATAATAAGAACCCAAGAATTAAATAGGTATGCTAATTTCTTTAATATAATTTAGCACCCCATTTAAGCACGTACTAGCTTTTTTAATAGTACTATATGCATAATTTAGCGACGAGCGCTCTCTATATGTACCACCTTTTTTCTTTAATTTCATCTTGTTAGTTTTGCTCCATGGCACAATCCATCGATACTACTACTGTACAAAAGTATACATTTTTTAAAAGGCTAGAGGGCGGGGCAGTCTAGCTTGGTCGGTTTCAAGAGAGGCGAGGGCCTTTGTGATTTGACGGCTCATTACTGCTGGAAGGGCAGGGCCTTGTGATTTGACTGCTCGTATAAATGTGCCGACGACCTGAGGAGGAGCAAAGAACCGTGCGGTATACTCAAGTTTTCAAATGGAGTAGCACGACGGAGGAGCACGAAACACGGCAGCCCAATGCCATATGGCAATAAAAATGATCTAATTTGCTAGTCATCTCATTGTTAGCATTGTTCTATTCATGCGTCGCAGAGAACGTGACACGTGCGGTGAAACACCTGAAGCAAAACAAGAAACACAGGAGCAAAAGAAGAAGGAAGATTATCACCCCCCACAAAAAAGAAGGAAGACACACACACAAGTCTGGGGCGTTGCTCTCTACTACATGAAGGGTTGCTGGCCGCGGAGTCGTAACTGATTCTTCATCACCTCCACGACCTCAATCTCCTTGCGCGTCTCCTCCGCCATCTTCTTCATTTTGTCCATGACACGGGATTTCTCGATGCGAGCCTTCGTCATCTGTTCCATGGCCGCATTACGTACCTTGACAGCAGCCGGGTGCTCGATGCGGAGCTTCGCCAACTCCTCCTTCTGTTCCATGACGAGGGCCTGCGGCATCTTCATCGAGGAACTACTATTCTCATGCACCTTCTTCCAGCCGGCATTCTCCTCCTTTAGCAGGTCGAGCTCGTGGCAGAGCTTCGCCCTCCTGAAGTTGCAGGATTTCGCCGGTCGCCTACTTCTTCGAGGCAATGCTCTTCTTCAGCAGCATCACCAAGCCGGTGGTGAACTCCCCCTGCTCACTGAGCTCAGCGGGCATGTCATCGAGGCTCTCCTTCAGCAGCTCCACTAAGCCGTGGATGAACTCCTTCTACTTATTGAGGTGCTTATTGAGCTGATCGGGCATGCCGTCAAGGGATAACGACCCCAGCGCCGCCAGCTCGGCATGTTCGCCTCCGCGGCTAGGGTGCTCCTGGGAGCCATCGCCTGCCCGTGAGAGATCTTTCGAGGTCTCTGCATGGCGGCGAGCCCTCTCTTTTTTCCGCAGCCTTGGTTGCCGCTCCCTTGTTACGAGTAGTTCTCGACCTAGAGTTCTGCACACCGGCCATGGCAAGGATGGACGAAGTAGGACTTATGAGGAGGAAGGTAGAGTAATTTTTTCTTAGGTAGTTCCCCTTTTTATAACCTAAGTACTAGCACTAGTACTAAAACCTGCATAGTGGGAACACGTTCAGGTTTGGTACGTACTAGTAGGTGTGAGCAGGCTTGCACTTAATTGTAGCACTAGTACTTTGGAATGTGATGGGAACAAGGTAAAGATTAATTTATGGTTTTGGTTTCGAGGCCCGAAACGGCTCCCGATGAGTTTAGTGGAACAGAAATTTCAAGTACTCCCTCCATCTCAGTTTACAAGGCTTGCACGTGTATCTAGGTCATCAATGTAACTTATATAAAACAAATTGTTTAACATAAAAAATATATCATTAAAAAATAGAATATTTGAAGTTTGTAATGATATATTTTTCGTAATGTATGCCTCTTCTAAACTGAGATAGAGGGAGTACTACACTGCTCAAATGCGGTCGCACAAGTCAGTCATGTAACTGGGCGTACATGTCAGACCAAGCCGATGCGTGTCCCTTCGGTGAGACGCGGGTCCGACCGATAGTCTGTTGGTGTGACCGACCGTAAAGTATTACGCGATGGAGACTTCTGGTTTGTGGCTTCGGTTGATTGTTACGACCAAGCATTCTAAAACTAGTGATAAATCAATTATCATCTTTTTCCAAACGACCAAGTATTTTCACAGGAATACAATACATATAGATGGAGTGATTCTCAAGGTTGCAAACTGACATGGCATTGCAAGTTCACTGCAGCAGCAACCGACTAGGTCACTGCATCGCTGGCGGGGAAGGACGGCAGCTCACCTCGCCTACAATGCATGCCCAGCGGCGCCACCGCAACTGGTCCCGGGATTTGGCTACTCCCACCGCCCATTTGAACAGTTGCACCGGCTGCTCATGCCATTGCGCAGGCATGCACGTTCTTTCCTCCACAGTCGACTCCGTGAATATGATCTCTGCCATTAGCCCTAGCTCGAAATCAACGCGACGCTGCCAGATGCTGACACCCCTCAGCATCTCTCCCCTGACATCGACTTGCGCCTTCGCCTTGTGCTGCGCCAGGCGTAGCTCCTTGGAACTTCTCTCCAATCGATGCGACGCTTCCTCGATCCGATTTGCCCTTGCTGCCCACCACCTAAAACGCAGCCCTGGCATGCCCTCCGGCGCCACCGATCTGTGATTCCAGAGCAATGGATCCCCTCTAAAACACATGTGGGTTTCGCTCAAAGGCGGCAGTGTTGCAGGCCGCAGCGAGAGGGTAGCCTGCGGGCTCCTAGGATCTAAGGGATTATCCATGGCGGGATCCTCATGGCGGGATCCGGTGGGCGAGGCAGGGAGGCGAGCCTAGGCGCTGGGAGAGCCCTACGAGGCTAAGATAAAGATAGTACTACTCCACTCCATCCATATTTAAATACAAAGGCCACCAACAGTAGCCGTGGCAAAAATTGATCATGCTGCCTGCGTCCTGGTTTATTGGCCCCCTTTTTTGCCACTTTTTATGACATGCATAAATATTATGTTCCTTACAAATATGGTCAAAAATTGGCACAAAATACGAAGGAGACCAATGGAAGTACTGGCAACCCATGCTTTAACTACTCGCGTGCGCGCAGTGGAGTAGTAATGTCTTTCTTCCGCCCTCACGTCCACTCAATTTGCATGCGCTGTATTAATTTACCATCAATGAAGTGAAGGACTTTACACGCGTCAAATTATCACATGGGGTGGATCTTCGTACAAAAATGCGCCCCCCGTGTACCCACGTGTGCGTGCAAGGGAATGAGTGCGTGCATGGCGTGCGTGCACATCTTTGCTTCGTGCATGTACCGCCAGTGTGGCTCAGAGAGGACGAGTACATTCTTCTGGAACAAGCAGCACGCCACTGTGATCAATCCACACAAGGAGGTCGCGACAACGCCTCCACATGTGCCACGTGGCTTCATGAACTGTAAGAGAGAGACTGTGTAGCGTGCCATTGGAATTCTAATTTACGTGTTTTGCACATACTCGAAGTACTAGTAAGGTACACGTGCATTGCACGCATCAGATTTGGCAACCAAATTATGAATAAATACCACACTATAGCATTTAAGCTCTGAGTCATATATGCCTGATGTAGACCTTCGTTTAATTCTTATAGTTCATCTCATTCAAAATAAATTAGTTATTATAAAAAAGCTAGGGCCTCTTTGATGCGTAGGATTTCCAAAACGCGGGAATAGGAAAACATGGGATTAGAGTGGAATGTCGTCTTGAATCCTACAGGATTGTACGAGTGTTTGATTGTGCATAGAAAAAACGCAAGATTCTTTCAAAGAGGTTTGAGTGGATGGATGTTTCCTATGAAATCTAGTGCAAATGAATCCTATGGAAAAATTCCTATGGTTTACAATCCTACGAATCAAACAACCAAGATAGGAAAAATTCCGAAGGATTAGAATCCTCCAAAATTCCTTTGAGAATCCTTTGAATCAAAGAAGCCCTTAATCTATTTTATGATTCATGGAATTGTGCGTTGTAAAGCATAAAGTAAAAACAAATAATGGCAATTCAACTAGAAAAAAAGTTTGGGCAGTTATGATACAGAAGATTCTAGAACAAAGGAGAAGCACTTGTGTTTTGAGGTTTGTGCATTATGCTTAAGTTCAACCATGGAGTCTGCTAGATTGTACATGTGGCAAAATCCGGTGGGGGGCTAGTAGATGGTGCGAGGGGCCAAGCGGAAGGAGACTATGAAGGAGTGCACAAGTGTGAGATCGATATTTAAAGAGAGGGGGCGAGAACGTGCGCTGTTGCGCGCAGTGGCGGAGCCATGAAAAATAAATGAGCTAGGGGGCCAAGCATTGCTAATCCTATACGAGGAGGGCCAATTCATCAACTTAAAACATTTTACCAGCAATTGTCTAATGATCACATTCATATTAGCCTTGATATATAGTGATGGTAGGGGGGGCAGGGCCCTTGCTGCACCCTGTCTTCGCCACTGTGCGCGCGTCTGAGAGATGAAGCAGAAGGCATGGATGATGAGAGGGGGACGTTGGATATATAATTAATGTGTGTGTATTAGCTATGCAATCCTATATATAGAGATAAAGATTGATCGATGTGGACGTGGGAAAGAGGGTGAGACCTCACTAGATATATAGATTGATCGGTTTGTGTGGGAAACTGTGAAAGACCTAGCTATATATACACACACATAGAGGAACATCGATCGTTGCACATGCATGTGAGAGATAAAGAATGCCCGATATGATGGAGAGGGGGAGGTGTGTGTGTGCATGCATGGGAGACCGACGTGAAGAAAAAGATTGCATGTGTGCGATGGATAATGCCGACTGGTACTGCGTGTGCATGCATGCACGAGAGAAAGTTAGTGGTACAATTATAAAAGAGAAGACGACTGTGTGGGTGTAAAGACTAGGTGAGGTCATAATCAATGTAAAGTTGAATTCAAATATTTGAATAAGAGATCATGATGTTTGAAACCCATGCATGCATGAATATAACTGAGATATGCGCGGTGTGGTTTGGAAACGAGCATGTTGTATTGTATACACATTAAACAAGGTCAGGCTGATTTGAATTTGAGATATCGATGGCAGACATCGTTTGGCCACATTGCATCCGTGCATGGACACACTATTCTAATTGGAGATCTGATGTCTACTACACAACCTTCTTCTTGTAGACGTTGTTGGGCCTCCAAGTGCAGAGGTTTGTAGGACAGTAGCAAATTTCCCTCAAGTGGATGACCTAAGGTTTATCAATCCGTGGGAGGTGTAGGTTGAAGATGGTCTCTCTAAACAACCCTGCAACCAAATAACAAAGAGTCTCTTGTGTCCCCAACACACCCAATACAATGGTAAATTGTATAGGTGCACTAGTTCGGCGAAGAGATGGTGATACAAGTGCAATATGGATGGTAGATATAGGTTTTTGTAATCTGAAAATATAAAAACAGCAAGGTAACTAATGATAAAAGTGAGCGTAAACGGTATTGCAATGCTAGGAAACAAGGCCTAGGGTTCATACTTTCACTAGTGCAAGTTCTCTCAACAATAATAAGATAATTGGATCATATAACTATCCCTCAACATGCAACAAAGAGTCACTCCAAACTCACTAATAGCGAAGAACAAACGAAGAGATTATTGTAGGGTACGAAACCACCTCAAAGTTATTCTTTCTGATCGATCTATTCAAGAGTCCGTAGTAAAATAAAATGAAGCTATTCTTTCCGTTCGATCTATCATAGAGTTCGTACTAGAATAACCCTTAAGACACAAATCAACCAAAACCCTAATGTCACCTAGATACTCCAATGTCACCTCAAGTATCCGTGGGTATGATTATAAGCTATGCATCACACAATCTCAGATTCATCTATTCAACCAACACATAGAACTTCAAAGAGTGCCCCAAAGTTTCTACTGGAGAGTCAAGACGAAAACGTGTGCCAACCCCTATGCATAAGTTCACAATGTTACGGAACCCGTAAGTTGATCACCAAAACATACATCAAGTAGATCACGTGAATATCCCATTGTCACCACAGATAAGCACATGCAAGACATACATCAAGTGTTCTCAAATCCTTAAAGACTCAATCCGATAAGATAACTTCAAAGGGAAAACTCAATCCATCACAAGAGAGCAGAGGGGGAGAAACATCATAAGATCCAACTATAATAGCAAAGCTCGCGATACATCAAGATCGTGCCAAATCAAGAACACGAGAGAGAGAGAGAGAGATCAAACACATAGCTACTGGTACATACCCTCAGCCCCGAGGGTAAACTACTCCCTCCTCGTCATGGAGAGTGCCAGGATGATGAAGATGGCCACCGGTGATGGATCCCCCCTCCGGCAGGGTGCCGGAACAGGGTCCCGATTGGTTTTTGTTGGCTACAGAGGCTTGCGGTGGCGGAACTCCCGATCTAGGTTATGTTCTGGGGTTTCTGTATATATAGGAGGTTTTGGCGTCGGGAACAAGTCACGTCGGTCTCCGAGGCGGCCACGAGATAGGGGGCGCGCCCAGGGGGTAGGGCGCGCCCCCCACCCTCGTGGCTGCCTCGAGACTCTTCTTGTCCACCTTCGATGCTCCGTGGGCTTCTTCTGGTCCAAATAATATAAAAGTTCTTAGTAAAGCCCATTAAACATCCAAAAGAGATAATATAATAGCATGGAACAATAAAAAATTATAGATACGTTGGAGACGTATCAGCATCCCCAAGCTTAATTCCTGCTCGTCCTCGAGTAGGTAAATGATAAGAACAGAATTTTTGATGTGGAATGCTACCTAACATATTTATCAATGTAATTTTCTTTATTGTGGCATGAATGTTCAGATCCGAAAGATTCAAGATAAAAGTTTAATATTGACATGAAAATAATTATACTTCAAGCATACTAACAAAGCAATCATATCTTCTCAAAATAACATGGCCAAAGAAAGTTATCCCTATAAAATCATATAGTCTGGCTATGCTCTATCTTCATCACACAAAATATTTAATCATGCACAACCCCGATGACAAGCCAAGCAATTGTTTCATACTTTTAATGTTCTCAAACTTTTTCAATCTTCACGCAATACATGAGCGTGAGCCATGGACATAGCACTATATGTGGAATAGAATGTTGGTTGTGGAGAAGACAAAAAGGAGAAGATAGTCTCACATCAACTAGGCGTATCAACGGGCTATGGAGATGCCCATTAATAGATATCAATGTGAGTGAGTAGGGATTGCCATGCAACGGATGCACTAGAGCTATAAGTGTAGGAAATCTCAACAAAAGAAACTAAGTGGGTGTGCATCCAACTCGCTTGCTCACGAAGACCTAGGGCATTTTTGAGGAAGCCCATCATTGGAATATACAAGCCAAGTTCTATAATGTAAAATTCCCACTAGTATATGAAAGAGACAACATAGGAGACTCTCTATCATGAAGATCTGGTGCTACTTTGGAGCACAAGTGTGGTAAAAGGATAGTAGCATTGTCCCTTCTCTCTTTTTCTCTCATTTATTTATTTATTTGGGCCTTTTTTCTCCTTTTTTTATGGCCTCTTTTTTTTATTTTTTTTATTTTTCGCCAGGAGTCTCATCCCGACTTGTGAGGGAATCATACTCTCCATCATCCTTTCCTCACTGGGACAATGCTCTAATAATGATGATCATCACACTTTTATTTACTTACAACTCAAGACTTACAACTCAATACTTAGAACAAAATATGACTCTATGTGAATGCCTCCGGCGGTGTACCGGAATGAGCAATGAATCAAGAGTGACATGTATGAAAAATTATGCATGGTGGCTTTGCCACAAATACGATGTCAACTACATGATCATGCAAGGCAATATGACAATGATGAATCGTGTCATAATAAACGGAATGGTGGAAAGTTGCATGGCAATATATCTCGGAATGGCTATGGAAATGCCATAATAGGTAGGTATGGTGGCTGTTTTGAGGAAAGTATATGGTGGGTGTATGGTACCGGTGAAAGTTGCGCGGCACAAGAGAGGCTAGCAATGGTGGAAGGGTGAGAATGCGTATAATCCATGGACTCAACATAAGTCATAAAGAACTCACATACTTATTGCAAAAATCTATTAGTTATCGAAAAGAAGTAGTAGGTGCATGCTCCTAGGGGGATGGATTGGTAGGAAAAGACCATCGCTCGTCCCCGACCGCCACTCATAAGGAAGACAATCAATAAATAAATCATGCTCCGACTTCATCACATAACGGTTCACCATACGTGCATGCTACGGGAATCACAAACTTTAAGACAAGTATCTCTCAAATTCAAAACTACTCAACTAGCATGGCTCTAATATCACCATCTTCATATCTCAAAACAATCATAAGGAATCAAACTTCTCATAGTATTCAATGCACTTTATATGAAAGTTTTTATTATATCCCTCTTGGATGCCTATCATATTAGGACTAGTTTCATAACCAAAGCAAATTACCATGCTGTTTAGGACTCTCAAAATAATATAAGTGAAGCATGAGAGTTCATCTATTTCTTCAAAATAAAACCACCGCCGTGTTCTAAAAGGATATAAGTGAAACACTAGAGCAAATGACAAACTACTCCGAAAGATATAAGTGAAGATCAATGAGTAGTCGAATAATTATGCAACTATGTGAAGACTCTCTAAAATTTAAGAATTTCAGATCTTGGTATTTTATTCAAACATCAAGAAAAACAAAATAAAACAAAATGACGCTCCAAGCAAAACACATATCATGTGGTGAATAAAAATATAGCTCCAAGTAAAGTTACCGATGAACGAAGACAAAAGAGGGGATGCCTTCCAGGGCATCCCCAAGCTTAGGCTTTTTGGTGTCCTTGGATTTTACCTTGGGGTGACTCGGGCATCCCCAAGCTTAGGCTCTTGCCACTCCTTGTTCCATAATCCATCAAATCTTTACCCAAAACTTGAAAACTTCACAACAGAAAACTCAACAGAAAATCTCATATGGTCCGTTAGCGAAAGAAAACAAAACACCACATCAAGGTACTGTAATAAACTCATTCTTTATTTGTATTGGTGTTAAACCTACTGTATTCCAACTTCTCTTTGGTTCATAAACTCCATTACTAGCCATAGATTCATCAAAATAAGCAAACAACACACGAAAAACAGAATCTGTCAAAAACAGAACAGTCTGTAGTAATCTGTATCAAACGCAAACTTTCTTTAGCTCAAAAATTCTGCAAAAATAGTAAAACCTAGATAATTTGTTTATTGATCTACTTCAATTGGAATCAGTATTTTATCACGTTCTGGTGATTTTTAACAATTGTTTTCGTGAGCAGAACATTTCTGATTTTTTCAGCAAGATCAAATAACTATCATCCAAGAAGATCCTATAGATTTTACTTGGCACAAACACTAATTAAAACATGAAACAACATCTAACCAGAGGCTAGATAAAATATTTATTACTAAACAGAACCAAAAAGCAAGAAACAAAAATAAATTTGAGTTGCCTCCCAACAAGCGCTATCGTTTGACGCCCCTAGCTAGGCATGATGATTTCAATGATGCTCACATAAAAGATAAGAATTGAAACATAAAGATAGCATCATGAAGAATATGACTAGCACATTTAAGTCTAACCCACTTCCTATGCATAGGGATTTTGTGAGCAAACAACTTATGGGAACAATAATCAACTAGCATAGGAAGGCAAAACAAGCATAACTTTAAAAAATTAAGCACATAGAGAGGAAACTTGATATTAATGCAATTCCTACAAGCATATGTTCCTCCCTCATAATATATTCCAGTAGCATCATGAATGAATTCAACAATGTAACCATCACATAAAGCATTCTTTTCATGATCTACTTGCATAGAAATTTTATTACTCTCCACATAAGCAAAATTCTTCTCTTTCGGAATAGTGGGAGTATCATAAGAGACTCGAATACTATAAATTGTTTCCACATTAAAAGAGTAATGTTCAGAGAAAGGGTACTCATAATAATGATAAGTTTTATAAATATAATCATCACTACTTTTTATAGCATAAGTATTATCACAATAATCATCAAAAGTAGCAACTTTGTTCTCATCATAATCAATTGAAACCTCTTCCAAGATAGTGGAATCATTACTAAATAAAGTCATGAACTCTCCAAATCCACTTTTATAATTATCAAAATAAGATTCAACACCCTCAAAAATAGTGGGATCATTAGTTCCTAAAGTTGACACTCTTCCAAACCCACTTTCATCAATATAACCATCATAAATAGGAGGCATGCTATCATCATAATAAATTTGCTCATCAAAACTTGGGAGGCTAAAAATATCATCTTCATTAAACATAGCATCCCCAAGCTTGGGACAAACATTAATGGCAGGAAATAAATTCTCAAACATGTCATTCTCATCAAACATAACATCCCCAAGCTTGGGCCTTTTCATATCATAAGCATAATCACTCTCATCATTAATAGTATGGATAGCACCAATAGTATAGCAATTATCATCATCACAATGAGTAATAGGAGCAGCATCATTTGGGAGGGATACCTTTTAACCTTTGTTTCTCCGTCTTTTCCTTTTCTTCTTCACATCATGTGTGAGTTTAATCCTCTTTTTTTGAGCTCCTTATTAATGAGATTGGTTGAATAGAAGGCTCCTCCTCGTTACCTGATTCATCATAATAAATAATAGGAAGATATTGGGAAGTCTCTTCCCTTTCATTAGTATTCTCTTCATCTTCTATTTGTCTTCTTGTCTTTATGTAATTGGCAATATAAGGATTTTCAATGCAATTCACCGCACAATACATAAAAATTTCTTCTAGATCAAAATCAAGAAATCTATCAAGATTAAATTTTGGAATACCCTCAGTTATACGTTTCATTTCTTCATGCCCCAAAAGAACACTAAGCTCTTTATGATGCTCAAGGTAATAAAGTTATCACAATTTTTGGACACGATTTGATCATGAAACAAATAGCATTGGAGCTTTAAATGACCATGTTCATTGCAAAGTTCACAAGGATGGCGATAAATATTGAACCTTTCAGCACAATCATCTAGCCTTTCTTGCAACCATTTAGTTTCCAAATACTTATGCCTCTTGCAAAATCTATCTTCCCTATTTGGTGTGTACTTGCAAGCTCTATGTATTCCACAAAAGTTGACATGCTTATAAGAGACATTTTTATCATGACTAGTGCAATCATCATTAGTACTATGAATATTCAAAGAATTCATACTAACAACATTGCAATCATGCTCATTATTGAAATATTTAGTGCCAAACATTCTAATGCACTCTTCTTCTAATATTTTGGCACAATTATCGGAATCCTTATTTTCATGAAAGATATTAAAAAGATGAAGCATATGAGGTACCCTCAATTCCATTTTTTTCTAGTTTTCTTTTATAAACTAAACTAGTGATAAAACAAGAAACTAAAAGATTCGATTGCAAGATCTAAAGATATACCTTCAAGCGCTAACCTCCCCGGCAACAGTGCCAGAAAAGAGCTTGATGTCTACTACACAACCTTCTTCTTGTAGACGTTGTTGGGCCTCCAAGTGCAGAGGTTTGTAGGACAGTAGCAAATTTCCCTCAAGTGGATGACCTAAGGTTTATCAATCCGTGGGAGGCGTAGGTTGAAGATGGTCTCTCTCAAACAACCCTGCAACCAAATAACAAAGAGTCTCTTGTGTCCCCAACACACCCAATACAATGGTAAATTGTATAGGTGCACTAGTTCGGCAAAGAGATGGTGATACAAGTGCAATATGGATGGTAGATATAGGTATTTCTAATCTGAAAATATAAAAACAGCAAGGTAACTAATGATAAAAGTGAGCGTAAATGGTATTGCAATGCTAGGAAACAAGGCCTAGGGTTCATACTTTCACTAGTGCAAGTTCTCTCAACAATAATAAGATAATTGGATCATATAACTATCCCTCAACATGCAACAAAGAGTCACTCCAAAGTCACTGATAGCGGAGAACAAACGAAGAGATTATTGTAGGGTACGAAACCACCTCAAAGTTATTCTTTCTGATCGATCTATTCAAGAGTCCGTAGTAAAATAACACGAAGCTATTCTTTCCGTTCGATCTATCATAGAGTTTGTGCTAGAATAACACCTTAAGACACAAATCACCCAAAACCATAATGTCACCTAGATACTCCAATGTCACCTCAAGTATCCGTGGGTATGATTATAAGCTATGCATCACACAATCTCAGATTCATCTATTCAACCAACACATAGAACTTCAAAGAGTGCCCCAAAGTTTCTACTGGAGAGTCAAGACGAAAACGTGTGCCAACCCCTATGCATAAGTTCACAATGTTACGGAACCCGTAAGTTGATCACCAAAACATACATCAAGTAGATCACGTGAATATCCCATTGTCACCACAGATAAGCACATGCAAGACATACATCAAGTGTTCTCAAATCCTTAAAGACTCAATCCGATAAGATAACTTCAAAGGGAAAACTCAATCCATCACAAGAGAGCAGAGGGGGAGAAACATCATAAGATCCAACTATAATAGCAAAGCTCGCGATACATCAAGATCGTGCCAAATCAAGAACACGAGAGAGAGAGAGAGATCAAACACATAGCTACTGGTACATACCCTCAGCCCCGAGGGTAAACTACTCCCTCCTCGTCATGGAGAGTGCCGGGATGATGAAGATGGCCACCGGTGATGGATCCCCCCTCCGGCAGGGTGCCGGAACAGGGTCCCGATTGGTTTTTGTTGGCTACAGAGGCTTGCGGTGGCGGAACTCCCGATCTAGGTTATGTTCTGGGGGTTTCTGTATATATAGGAGGTTTTGGCGTCGGGAACAAGTCACGTCGGTCTCCGAGGCGGCCACGAGATAGGGGGCGCGCCCAGGGCGTAGGGCGCGCCCCCCACCCTCGTGGCTGCCTCGAGACTCTTCTTGTCCACCTTCGATGCTCCGTGGGCTTCTTCTGGTCCAAATAATATAAAAGTTCTTAGTAAAGCCCATTAAACATCCAAAAGAGATAATATAATAGCATGGAACAATAAAAAATTATAGATACGTTGGAGACGTATCAGCATCCCCAAGCTTAATTCCTGCTCGTCCTCGAGTAGGTAAATGATAAGAACAGAATTTTTGATGTGGAATGCTACCTAACATATTTATCAATGTAATTTTCTTTATTGTGGCATGAATGTTCAGATCCGAAAGATTCAAGATAAAAGTTTAATATTGACATGAAAATAATTATACTTCAAGCATACTAACAAAGCAATCATATCTTCTCAAAATAACATGGCCAAAGAAAGTTATCCCTATAAAATCATATAGTCTGGCTATGCTCTATCTTCATCACACAAAATATTTAATCATGCACAACCCCGATGACAAGCCAAGCAATTGTTTCATACTTTTAATGTTCTCAAACTTTTTCAATCTTCACGCAATACATGAGCGTGAGCCATGGACATAGCACTATATGTGGAATAGAATGTTGGTTGTGGAGAAGACAAAAAGGAGAAGATAGTCTCACATCAACTAGGCGTATCAACGGGCTATGGAGATGCCCATTAATAGATATCAATGTGAGTGAGTAGGGATTGCCATGCAACGGATGCACTAGAGCTATAAGTGTAGGAAATCTCAACAAAAGAAACTAAGTGGGTGTGCATCCAACTCGCTTGCTCACGAAGACCTAGGGCATTTTTGAGGAAGCCCATCATTGGAATATACAAGCCAAGTTCTATAATGTAAAATTCCCACTAGTATATGAAAGAGACAACATAGGAGACTCTCTATCATGAAGATCTGGTGCTACTTTGGAGCACAAGTGTGGTAAAAGGATAGTAGCATTGTCCCTTCTCTCTTTTTCTCTCATTTATTTATTTATTTGGGCCTTTTTCTCCTTTTTTTATGGCCTCTTTTTTTTATTTTTTTTATTTTTCGCCAGGAGTCTCATCCCGACTTGTGAGGGAATCATACTCTCCATCATCCTTTCCTCACTGGGACAATGCTCTAATAATGATGATCATCACACTTTTATTTACTTACAACTCAAGACTTACAACTCAATACTTAGAACAAAATATGACTCTATGTGAATGCCTCCGGCGGTGTACCGGAATGAGCAATGAATCAAGAGTGACATGTATGAAAAATTATGCATGGTGGCTTTGCCACAAATACGATGTCAACTACATGATCATGCAAGGCAATATGACAATGATGAATCGTGTCATAATAAACGGAATGGTGGAAAGTTGCATGGCAATATATCTCGGAATGGCTATGGAAATGCCATAATAGGTAGGTATGGTGGCTGTTTTGAGGAAAGTATATGGTGGGTGTATGGTACCGGTGAAAGTTGCGCGGCACAAGAGAGGCTAGCAATGGTGGAAGGGTGAGAATGCGTATAATCCATGGACTCAACATAAGTCATAAAGAACTCACATACTTATTGCAAAAATCTATTAGTTATCGAAAAGAAGTAGTAGGTGCATGCTCCTAGGGGGATGGATTGGTAGGAAAAGACCATCGCTCGTCCCCGACCGCCACTCATAAGGAAGACAATCAATAAATAAATCATGCTCCGACTTCATCACATAACGGTTCACCATACGTGCATGCTACGGGAATCACAAACTTTAAGACAAGTATCTCTCAAATTCAAAACTACTCAACTAGCATGGCTCTAATATCACCATCTTCATATCTCAAAACAATCATAAGGAATCAAACTTCTCATAGTATTCAATGCACTTTATATGAAAGTTTTTATTATATCCCTCTTGGATGCCTATCATATTAGGACTAGTTTCATAACCAAAGCAAATTACCATGCTGTTTAGGACTCTCAAAATAATATAAGTGAAGCATGAGAGTTCATCTATTTCTTCAAAATAAAACCACCGCCGTGTTCTAAAAGGATATAAGTGAAACACTAGAGCAAATGACAAACTACTCCGAAAGATATAAGTGAAGATCAATGAGTAGTCGAATAATTATGCAACTATGTGAAGACTCTCTAAAATTTAAGAATTTCAGATCTTGGTATTTTATTCAAACATCAAGAAAAACAAAATAAAACAAAATGACGCTCCAAGCAAAACACATATCATGTGGTGAATAAAAATATAGCTCCAAGTAAAGTTACCGATGAACGAAGACAAAAGAGGGGATGCCTTCCAGGGCATCCCCAAGCTTAGGCTTTTTGGTGTCCTTGGATTTTACCTTGGGGTGACTCGGGCATCCCCAAGCTTAGGCTCTTGCCACTCCTTGTTCCATAATCCATCAAATCTTTACCCAAAACTTGAAAACTTCACAACAGAAAACTCAACAGAAAATCTCATATGGTCCGTTAGCGAAAGAAAACAAAACACCACATCAAGGTACTGTAATAAACTCATTCTTTATTTGTATTGGTGTTAAACCTACTGTATTCCAACTTCTCTTTGGTTCATAAACTCCATTACTAGCCGTAGATTCATCAAAATAAGCAAACAACACACGAAAAACAGAATCTGTCAAAAACAGAACAGTCTGTAGTAATCTGTATCAAACGCAAACTTTCTTTAGCTCAAAAATTCTGCAAAAATAGTAAAACCTAGATAATTTGTTTATTGATCTACTTCAATTGGAATCAGTATTTTATCACGTTCTGGTGATTTTTAACAATTGTTTTCGTGAGCAGAACATTTCTGATTTTTTCAGCAAGATCAAATAACTATCATCCAAGAAGATCCTATAGATTTTACTTGGCACAAACACTAATTAAAACATGAAACAACATCTAACCAGAGGCTAGATAAAATATTTATTACTAAACAGAACCAAAAAGCAAGAAACAAAAATAAATTTGAGTTGCCTCCCAACAAGCGCTATCGTTTGACGCCCCTAGCTAGGCATGATGATTTCAATGATGCTCACATAAAAGATAAGAATTGAAACATAAAGATAGCATCATGAAGAATATGACTAGCACATTTAAGTCTAACCCACTTCCTATGCATAGGGATTTTGTGAGCAAACAACTTATGGGAACAATAATCAACTAGCATAGGAAGGCAAAACAAGCATAACTTTAAAAAATTAAGCACATAGAGAGGAAACTTGATATTAATGCAATTCCTACAAGCATATGTTCCTCCCTCATAATATATTCCAGTAGCATCATGAATGAATTCAACAATGTAACCATCACATAAAGCATTCTTTTCATGATCTACTTGCATAGAAATTTTATTACTCTCCACATAAGCAAAATTCTTCTCTTTCGGAATAGTGGGAGTATCATAAGAGACTCGAATACTATAAATTGTTTCCACATTAAAAGAGTAATGTTCAGAGAAAGGGTACTCATAATAATGATAAGTTTTATAAATATAATCATCACTACTTTTTATAGCATAAGTATTATCACAATAATCATCAAAAGTAGCAACTTTGTTCTCATCATAATCAATTGAAACCTCTTCCAAGATAGTGGAATCATTACTAAATAAAGTCATGACCTCTCCAAATCCACTTTTATAATTATCAAAATAAGATTCAACACCCTCAAAAATAGTGGGATCATTAGTTCCTAAAGTTGACACTCTTCCAAACCCACTTTCATCAATATAACCATCATAAATAGGAGGCATGCTATCATCATAATAAATTTGCTCATCAAAACTTGGGAGGCTAAAAATATCATCTTCATTAAACATAGCATCCCCAAGCTTGGGACAAACATTAATGGCAGGAAATAAATTCTCAAACATGTCATTCTCATCAAACATAACATCCCCAAGCTTGGGCCTTTTCATATCATAAGCATAATCACTCTCATCATTAATAGTATGGATAGCACCAATAGTATAGCAATTATCATCATCACAATGAGTAATAGGAGCAGCATCATTTGGGAGGGATACCTTTTAACCTTTGTTTCTCCGTCTTTTCCTTTTCTTCTTCACATCATGTGTGAGTTTAATCCTCTTTTTTTGAGCTCCTTATTAATGAGATTGGTTGAATAGAAGGCTCCTCCTCGTTACCTGATTCATCATAATAAATAATAGGAAGATATTGGGAAGTCTCTTCCCTTTCATTAGTATTCTCTTCATCTTCTATTTGTCTTCTTGTCTTTATGTAATTGGCAATATAAGGATTTTCAATGCAATTCACCGCACAATACATAAAAATTTCTTCTAGATCAAAATCAAGAAATCTATCAAGATTAAATTTTGGAATACCCTCAGTTATACGTTTCATTTCTTCATGCCCCAAAAGAACACTAAGCTCTTTATGATGCTCAAGGTAATAAAGTTATCACAATTTTTGGACACGATTTGATCATGAAACAAATAGCATTGGAGCTTTAAATGACCATGTTCATTGCAAAGTTCACAAGGATGGCGATAAATATTGAACCTTTCAGCACAATCATCTAGCCTTTCTTGCAACCATTTAGTTTCCAAATACTTATGCCTCTTGCAAAATCTATCTTCCCTATTTGGTGTGTACTTGCAAGCTCTATGTATTCCACAAAAGTTGACATGCTTATAAGAGACATTTTTATCATGACTAGTGCAATCATCATTAGTACTATGAATATTCAAAGAATTCATACTAACAACATTGCAATCATGCTCATTATTGAAATATTTAGTGCCAAACATTCTAATGCACTCTTCTTCTAATATTTTGGCACAATTATCGGAATCCTTATTTTCATGAAAGATATTAAAAAGATGAAGCATATGAGGTACCCTCAATTCCATTTTTTTCTAGTTTTCTTTTATAAACTAAACTAGTGATAAAACAAGAAACTAAAAGATTCGATTGCAAGATCTAAAGATATACCTTCAAGCGCTAACCTCCCCGGCAACAGTGCCAGAAAAGAGCTTGATGTCTACTACACAACCTTCTTCTTGTAGACGTTGTTGGGCCTCCAAGTGCAGAGGTTTGTAGGACAGTAGCAAATTTCCCTCAAGTGGATGACCTAAGGTTTATCAATCTGTGGGAGGCGTAGGTTGAAGATGGTCTCTCTCAAACAACCCTGCAACCAAATAACAAAGAGTCTCTTGTGTCCCCAACACACCCAATACAATGGTAAATTGTATAGGTGCACTAGTTCGGCAAAGAGATGGTGATACAAGTGCAATATGGATGGTAGATATAGGTTTTTGTAATCTGAAAATATAAAAACAGCAAGGTAACTAATGATAAAAGTGAGCGTAAATGGTATTGCAATGCTAGGAAACAAGGCCTAGGGTTCATACTTTCACTAGTGCAAGTTCTCTCAACAATAATAACATAATTGGATCATATATCTATCCCTCAACATGCAACAAAGAGTCACTCCAAAGTCACTGATAGCGGAGAACAAACGAAGAGATTATTGTAGGGTACGAAACCACCTCAAAGTTATTCTTTCTGATCGATCTATTCAAGAGTCCGTAGTAAAATAACACGAAGCTATTCTTTCCGTTCGATCTATCATAGAGTTTGTGCTAGAATAACACCTTAAGACACAAATCACCCAAAACCATAATGTCACCTAGATACTCCAATGTCACCTCAAGTATCAGTGGGTATGATTATAATATATGCATCACACAATCTCAGATTCATCTATTCAACCAACACATAGAACTTCAAAGAGTGCCCCAAAGTTTCTACCGGAGAGTCAAGACAAAAACGTGTGCCAACCCCTATGCATAAGTTTACAATGTTACGGAACCGCAAGTGGATCACCAAAACATACATCAAGTAGATCACGTGAATATCCCATTGTCACCACAGATAAGCACATGCAAGACATACATCAAGTGTTCTCAAATCCTTAAAGACTCAATCCGATAAGATAACTTCAAAGGGAAAACTCAATCCATTACAAGAGAGTAGATGGGGAGAAACATCATAAGATCCAACTGTAATAGCAAAGCTCGCGATACATCAAGATTGTGCCAAATCTAGAACACGAGAGAGAGATCAAACACATAGCTACTGGTACATACCCTCAGCCCCGAGGGTGAACTACTCCCTCCTCGTCATGGAGAGCGCCGGGACGATGGAGATGGCCACCGGAGAGGGATTCCCCCCTCCGGCAGGGTGCCGGAACGGCTCTACATTGGTTTTTGTTGGCTACAGAGGCTTGCGGTGGCGGAACTCCTAACCTAGGTTTCTTTTTGGAAGTTTGGGTATATATAAGAGGTGTTGGCGTTGGGAACAAGTCAGGGGGGTCCCCGAGGCGGCCACGAGGCAGGGGCGCGCCCAGGGGGTAGGGCGCGCCCCCACCCTCGTGGTGGCCTCGGGACTCTTCTAGTCCATCTCCGATGCTGTGTGGGCTTCTTCTGGTTCAAAAATAAGTTCCGTGAAGTTTCAGGTCAATTGGACTCCGTTTGGTTTTCCTTTTCAGCGATACTCAAAAACAAGGAAAAAACAAAAACTGGCACTGGGCTCTAAGTTAATAGGTTAGTCCCAAAAATAATATAAAAGTGCTTAGTAAAGCCCATTAAACATCCAAAACAGATAATATAATAGCATGGAACAATCAAAAATTATAGATACGTTGGAGACGTAACAAGATGATGGGTGGCTTTCGCATCACATATCTATATCTATACCCCTATATATATATATTATATTTTATATTTTTTATATAGTGTGCGGATAAATTTAACTTTGAAAGATGGTCGTTGGATGAGGCCAATCCGATGGTGCAGAGATGCCAAATTTGAGCACTACTGGCCGTTGGATATCATCTAGATTCCACCGGATTTTGCCACTTGTACAATCTAGAAGACTCCATGGTTGAACTTAAGCATAATGCACAAACCTCAAAACACAAGCACTTCTAATTTGTTCTAGAATATTCCGTATCAGAATTGCCCAAATGTTCTTCTACATGATTTGCCATTATTTGTTTTTTACTTTATGCCTTACAACGCACAATTCCATGATCTTAAAATAGATTAGCTTCCTTATAAAAACTAGATGATTTTTAATGAAATGAACTATAAGAATTAAACGAACATCTACATCATGCATAAATGCCTCAAAGCTTACATGCCATAATGTGGTATTTATTCATAATTTGGTTGCCAAATCTCATGTATGCAATGCAAGTGTACCTTACTAGTCTAAATGGTGTTTGTGTGTGTGTGTGTTGTGCTTGTTAAACACATTGTACGTAGTATATCGTACATGGTTTAGATTCCGAACATCTAGCTAGAGCATACATGTACTATGATTTGAATTCAACATAAAATGGATACATATATTTGAATTTGAGATCGTATGTACATGTAGTTCGTATTTATATAGGAATTTACTTCTCCTATATTCATGTCAAGTGTTGTGAAGATAATATTTAGATGGTTGTATAACTAACCCGAGTACAATCCCATTCAAACAGGAAAATGTACTCAAATTTAGTCCATGTGCTAGACAACACACATTGTTTTTTTATTGTTGAGGGAAGTGCAAATTGTTTTGGTACTGTACACATTATGTTTGTTGTCCCGATTTTTTAAGTTTTTTGTTGCATTTCAATGCATTTCTAGTAATATGGTAAAATGGGACATGGCTCTCTCTAGTGACGAGGTGCAAATTGTCTTTTTTGGGTACATGTTAAGCTTGTTCTCCCGAAATTTCAAGCTGCGCCTTATTATGCCGAAATTTCAAGCTAGCGTCTCTGTTTATCGTGCTGCGAAACTCCCGCCTCTTCAACCCGCGCCTTGTTACCCCGAAATATTTAAGATATATCTTTGTCTCGTTGTGCTCCGACAACTCCCTCCATCTCAACCCGCACCTTGCTATTCCAAAATTACAACACGCGCGAAAACTCCCACCTACTGTGAAATCCCGACAAGCGAAATGCCCGTGATACCCCTGAACCGAAAGAACCGCCTAGCTCAAGTTGGTGGCGTACTTTTGTAACTTACCCCACATTTCGGACAAGCGCGTCCCTAAGCCATGGTTCCCTACTCCCATCCCATCCGCCCACCCATTCTAACAACGAGGTCGCCAAAACCCGTGAAGCCCCACACCCTCCTCCGTCCGCCACCCAGCCGGAGCCTCTTCCCCGATGACGTCATGCACAGCAACACCTCGACGTCCCTCATCCACCGTACTGGATGAGGATCCGTCGTCGATCTCGTCGTCCCGCCGGTTCAGCCACCCCGTCCTCCACCTCCAAGGAGCTGCCCCGACGTTCCCCTCGTCTTTCGCGCCACCTCTATTCCCACACCGCCGTCTTCACCTGCACCACCGGAAGAGCATCATCATCATCGTTTTCTCGGATGAAGCTGAGGCCTAATTGGCGCCACCAAAGAGGTTGTACACTAATCGCCGCATTTTCTTCTTGATTCGATCTCACGGTGCTGCCGGCGCTCGGTCCTGAGCCGACATGGTGCGACTCCATCCACGGCGGTGTCGCCGGCCACTTCCTCCATGGCATCGCTCCCACGGCGGCGACGTCCACATCAGTAGGAGCTGCTGCTTCTTTAGCTCTCGCTCGCGCTGCTGCTCTGCTCTTGCTCTCGGTCCCCTGCTTGGTCTGCTCTTGCTGTTGCTCCTGCTCGCGCTGCTCCTCTTGCTCTTGCTCTTGCTTGCGATGCTGCCCCGATTTAGCTACACTTCAGTCGACTGAATTCACTTTTGGGTCAGTCGATTTTTAGGGGGTGGGGGGGCTCACCGGAGTTACGAAAGAACCAGTCGCAGCGGGGAGGGGGACTCACCGGAGAGGTACCCCACTATCTATCTTAGGGTTCAGGGTGGGGGCGATGGTCGCCAGCGGTGGTGGGGCGGTGACGTGGGGATCGCCGGAGAAAAAGCTCGGCACGGGGGGGGGGGGGCTAGAGGGATGGCCGAGGCGGCGGTGGAACGGCGGTGGGGAGTGGTTTTGGGGTGGGCGGGATGGCGCACCACCGGCCGCGGGCGGTGGGGGGCGGCTCTTTGGCCGTTGGTGGCTGGCGGCTCAGGGGGGTGGAGGTTGAAGATGAACTGCAGGCCCTTTATTTCCTATCCAACGACTGGAAAATCGACTGACCAGAGATGAAAAAGTCAGTCGACTGACGTGTAGCCTCACCTGATGCTGCTACACGACCAGCTGCCCCGGCTCTCGCACGCGTTGCTGCTGCTACTTTTCTGCTACTAGCGCGTTCAGTTTCGATAGTAAAATTCAGTTTTGACAGCAAAATTCAGTTTCGATAGTTAAGTTCAGTTTCGACAGTTAAATTCAGTTTCGACAGTTAAGTTCAGAGATTAGCGGCAAATGTATTTTACATCTAGCACTTTGTGGTTATGTATTTTACGTCATCTATTGGAGATGTTATTAGAATTCCACTTAGGTTAACGTTGTCTCTCTTGTCCTGCTTCAGCCTCGGCGTTGTACAACTCACCAGAGCTGCTCCAACGACGAAACCCTCCATCACAGTGGAGCAGTACCCCGGGCTCCATCTCTAGACGCCTAAGATCTTCTTCCCCTCCTCCGACAGCCAAGTCAGTCGGTGCATCCTCATCGACCAACCCAATCACGCTGAGATCGACATGGCTTCGCCAAAGAGGTTTTACACTTGTTGCATCTCTTTTTTACTCTACATGTTATATATATTGTCCACTGAGCACACGTAGTAACGTGAAATACGATTATTTTATCCTACTATATGACAAGCAGTGAGGTACCAGGCAACTTAGCTATCCGTGATGGACTCTCTTGAATGCCATCATTATGTGTCTCTGCGCGTTTGAGTTGTGCATTTGTCGATGGGCCTGGGAGTTGAGCTAGTAGGGCAGTGGCCTGGGTCCAAAGTAATAGAAGTAGCACACAAACATTTTTTGAGTGTAGGCTTTTCCTTGCTCAAGCCTACCTCCTAGAATCGCCAGTGCTTGAAAGGAAAAGTGAAGGAAAAACATACGAATTGGAAATTTTCCTATGGTACTACTATTAATGAATTTGGTTCAAAGGAATGGAGCAAAGGAAAACTGTAGGATTTGTTCCTTTAGTGTCTCCTTGAAAGAAAAACCGTAGGAATTTTAATTTCCACTTGTTCTCCTTTTCAAAATCCTATTCATGAAGCACAAGACTAAGAGATAGTAGCATAATAGCATTAGAACCATACATTTTCTTGTGGTTTGACTTAATCTCACCATGCTTCTTTGCATCCTGTGATCTTCCAATTCTTGTGAATCAAACACCCAGATTGGCAGAAATCCTGTGTTTTTAAATTCTCTGTTTTGCACGTGCATTCCTGTCCTATTCCTGTCTATTTCCTATCCCTGCATTGTTAGAATCCTCAAATTCAAACAAGCCCTTACACAATTACTTCTGTTATAGATATGTGTCAAACAAAACCTTGTGTGGTTTGTCCTGCTCCTGCTGCGCTGTGTTCCACCCCAGCTCAGCTGCTCCAACGAGGGAAGGGTTCACCACAGCAGGGATCCGCTCTCTAGACTGTCTTTTGCCGCCTCATATCTTCTTCCCGCCGCCGGTAGCCACGACAACTGCATTACCATCATCAACTGAGCAGATGACCTTCAGGACTACACGGGTCCGCAAGAGAGGTCGCACTCTTCCGTGTCTGCTTACGTTATGCATCGCTTAATATGATGACATGCTACTTTATCGTCGTGTTCACCTATTAGACCCCGAGTCAGGTCTAAACTAATGCTGAAACTTGAGTTTTTAGATGGTTGTGGGGTACATATTGGGGCAGCAATCAGTACTATATGTCTACTATCTGGTTAATCTCGGGTGTCTACTATGAGTTTCATGTTGGGTGCAAACAAACATTGAAGGAGCCATTATCTGTATTTTTTAACTAAAGCTATTATCTGCCTGCTATCATTGGATTTGGGTCTATCCACAGTTTGCTACCATCACTCTGGATTTGTGCACTCCTTACATAATCTCACTATGTTTTATTCCTATGCATGTCAGTTATTGTACACAATGGAACTGAACATGTAGTGAAAAAGAGACGAGCCTTGCGTGGCAATAAAATGTCATGCAAACGTCGCTCCATGGTGGGCGCAAAGGCAGCCCCCCTCCACCCATTTCAGATCGTAATCAAGAGGAAGATAACTGTTCCGAGGGGGATTCAGAAGGGGAAGACCACTCCTATTTACCCCCTGAGGTCTTCGCTCTAACTTGGCATGCTGATGTTGGTAATATCATGCATATGGTGCCTTGCATTGCTTACTGTATACATCAAATATGTCATCTGCTTAGTTTAGACATGCTTTGTGTGAATGCCATCTGTTTAGTTTCTTTATCGTATATGTGAATCATGCAATGCCATCTTGTTTAGCCAGGCATCATATATGTGAATTTTACAATGCCACCCTGGTTAGCCAGTCATCTTATATGTGAATTATATCATGCCATCATTTTTTTATTACGTGTTAAATTTGTCAACAATTTTAGTACATTCAATTACTCTTCCTGTGCATCAGCCATTCGACACGGTCATGGAAAAATCTAAAGTGGAAACAAGGTCTTTAGAGCAGACAATGCTATCTGATGAAGCGCATGTCTTGCTGGTTATGGATAGCTCCTCAGAGGAGGATTCAGAGACAGATACCAGTCCTATCCCCCCCGAGGTGCATGCTCGAATTGGCAGGGTTATGTTGCTCATATCGTGCGTATGGTATCTTGCATTGCTATGTCATTTGCTTAGTTTAGACATGCTTTGTGTGAATGCCACCTGTTTAGTGTCTAATTACCATATATGTGAATTATGCGATGCCATCTTGTTGCAAGACATTATATATGTGAATTATGCAATGCTATCTTGTTGCAAGACATTATATATTTGAATTATGCAATGCCATGCTGTTTAGCCAAGCGTCATATATGTGAATTATATCATGCCATCCTTTTTTTGTATTTCTCGTTTCATTTGTCGACAATGTTTGTATATTCAACTGCTCTCCCTGTGCATCAGCCATTTGAATTGGTAATGGAGAAATCTGGAGTGAAAACAAGGTCTTCAAAGCAGACAATGCTACCTGCTGAAGCAGATATCTTGCTGGTTACATATTGCTCTTCAGAGGAGGATTCAGAGGCAGATGACCAGTCCTATTACCCCCTGAGGTGTATGCTCAAGCTTGACAGGGTTATATTACTCATATCATGCATATGTTGTATTGCAATGCTTAGTTTTTACATCATATACACAATATTGAATGCCATCTCCTTAGTTGACACATCATATATGCGATCGCCCTCTGCTCACTTGCTTAGTATATAAATCATATATTTGAATTATATCATGCCAAGATGTTTACATAGACAGCACGTATCTGAATTATGGCATGCCAATCCATTTTCTAAAGACATAATATAGTTATATCATCTCATCCTATTTACATAGTCATCATATTTTGAATTATGTCATTCTATCCGTGAATTATATCATGCCATCATGTTTCCATCGATGGCATGTTTGTGATTTATGGCATGCCAACCACTTTAATAGACACATCGTATAGTTATATCATGTCATCCTGTTTACATAGTCATCATATTTTGAAGTATGTCATTCTATCCTGTTTAGTTAGCCTTCATACATGTGAAATTGTGTCATGCTATCCTGTTTAATTAGCCATCATATATGTGAAATTATGTCCTGCTATTCTGTTTGGTTAGACAACATAAATGTGAATTATTTCATGGCCTATTTTCTTCCCTACTATCCATTGCACCTGTCTATCTTACAATGTCTGTACATTTAATTACTTTTCTTGTTTATCAGCCATTTCAATTGGAGGGGGTGATGGCAGTATCTGTGGGAGTAAAAGCACGGTCTTCAGAAAAGATCGTGCTACCTGTCGATGCAGATAGAACCACGGTTGTACTTGCCCAATAACCAGCCCCACCACACATAACCCAGACTCACGCAGATTGTACCCTTACCCAGTTGGACAGAGAACCAGCTACACCCCTTCTAACCCCAACCCCAGTAGATAGTAACCCAGTTCTAGTTGACACAACACCGTCTCCACCACAGAGCACCCGAACACGAGCAGTTAGTAAGGCAACTTCAGTGCCCAAAGCAAGAGGACCACCACTCCGAACCCTAAGTCAACACTTAAAGCAGAAGAAGAATTGTTCTCAGGTCAGGTTCCGTAGCTATGGTTCATACAATTGCTCTTGCATCACTGTATTTACTCATACCAACTAATTTCAAATCTGAAGGATGCAATTGAAACTCCAATTGCGCAACAGGTATGTTTTAAACCTGTTTCTTTAACGTGTTTGCTGTTGTAACTTGCTCTATGTTGATTTCAGTTTCAATTGAATAAACAGTTATGTTCTCATGCCATGCACATTACAAGTGTTGTTATTGCTGTGTAGTTCCCCACCCTTCTATTCTGTCTATGCTACTTTGTCTTAAATAGATAGGATTCGAACTGTATCTATCTTGATTTGGCAACATAAACTAGAATGATATAGACCATACAGTGACCATACTACATAGATATATGTTAGTTTCATGCTGTTATCCTGTCCACCTTACTACTGAACTGGTTTACCAAAATGAGTTTCATATACTACATTGTAAACCTGTGATGCGTTTATTTGTTTCTCTTTTAGAACGCGGATAAAGTATTGGAGAAGAGTACCCCGTTGTGCAATGGTAAAGGAAGTAATGCAAATAAGGTTCAAGATAGTGAGACATCCCTGTTGGTCTCCAAGAAAGCTGATAAAAACTATATTGAAGACACTGAGACAACCCCAAAGTCTTGTCTTGATGTAGTGTTCAAGTTACTGGCTACTACTGCTGGCACCAGCTCTTCGAACTCGCTGCCTAAATCAGTTCAGCTTCTTGAGTCTCAACTTCAAGTTGAAAGACATCGATCAGATGTTATGCGACAGGAAGCCGAAGGACTGAGGAAGTTCCTGCTGAATTCAGATGCATACTTTCTGGTGCAACAGCAAGTGCTGGAGGATTTAAGCGCCAAACAAGAGAAAGTTAATAAGATTGCTAAGCATCTTGCCAGCATTATGGGTACCCACGATATTGTTTCTTGAGCTCTTCTGAAGTGGTTTCAGTTCTGGACTTGTTTTGCTGCGGCGTTTATTTGCACTGGCCGCCAACTTTGACAACCATTGTATATGATATGCTGATTTGTTCCCTATATTTGCACTGGTGGCGAACTTTGATGCCCAATGGATGTAATATGTGTAATAGCCGTGATAGCCTAGCGTAAGTTGCTTGCTTATTTATTTCCTTGTTGTCTTGTTTATTTGTAGTCAGTGCAGTTCTTTTTCCGCGGTTTGCTAGTGACCGGAATAACCTATTTTTTAAAACTAGGCTACAATAACTATGGGCTACATATTTATTGTAGTTACCATGGGCCTCCAACGGGCCGTAGAAACAATGGGCCTTCTAAGAGCCGTAGAAACAATGGGCCTTCTATGGGCCGTAGCATCAATGGGCCTTCTACATGTCGTATGGTCGATAGGCCAAACATGGGCCAATAACAGACCGCATTATGGGCCGTAAACGGGATAGATTTGGAATCGTCCGTTCATGCGTCGACAATAACGAGCCATCGTTAATCGGCCATATTTGATGACGCTATGAAAACGGCCCAACGGGTTAATGGGCTGCAAATGGGCCGATTGTAACCGCGGGCTTAATTTGGCCCACAAGCAAAAAAGGCCAATAACGGGCCGTAAGTAACCGAATGGTGGAAATGAGCCCAAGAATAAATGGGCCCTAAGAAGGTCGAAAGATAACATGGCTGGAAATGGCCCAATGGAATAATGGGCCGTTAATGGGTATAAAGGGGTACACTGTTCATTGCGGGCCAGATTCACCACGGGCCGTTAATGGGCCAGGAGTTACAAATGGCCTCGTATGGGCCAAAAGACATCATGGGCCATACATGGGCCGGAAGTTACAACAGGCTGGAATCATATTGGACGGCCTAGATGAAGCTACTGGGCTTAATTCCGATAGGCCGTAACGGGCCGAAGTTAGCGGGCCGTAAATGGGCTATTTACGAACATGCCGTTAAAAGGCTTTCCGTGTGCCGGCCCGTTACCTTTTGACCAAGTCAAATGGGCCGGCCTTTTCACCCGAATGGGCCCCTGTTGGGCAGTGCCACGTGTCGACGTATCATAGGCGCCTCCTGTCCAATGAATGGATGACATCTGTCCCAACGGTGAGCCAACACGTGTTTCCTCCGGTCAATGAGAATTTTACACGTGGAAAATCCTCATTGGTCCGGGCTGTTAGCGGGTTATCGGATCCAAAATCAGACCCGATAGCTTAACGCGACCCTTTACGGTGGATGTCACATGTCGGTCACCTTGGATGAAAACACTTCCATGACGCGCGATTTATCGTCATGGAAGTGGACACTTCCGTGATGATAATTTTGGTAATGTCATGGAACACATCTACGACAGCACAGGTATGACTATCTTGATTCTGTCATAAAATCGTCATGGATGTACATGCATGACAGAAAATGTGACCTACTGTGGCAAACACATATCATCACGGAAGTATCTTTTTTTTGTAGTGATCTTTGGTGACCTTGGATGGGACCCAATCGCAAGTTGTGGGTGCCTTGGTCATGATGAGCCGGAAGTAATGAAGCTATGAACAGGAAATAAATACAGTAAATTCAATATTGCAGTACAGAGCTGTTTGCGAGTTTTAAGCCGACAAGAGGCTAGCGGATCACAAGAGCATTGTGTAAGCCGTCGTATATGGCACGACGAGTCAGCAGTCTATAGAGATGGAAGTGCTAAAAATTCTGCTAAGTGTTGCATAAATAATTTTCAAAGATTGCAGCTATATTTTTGGATCTACGATAGTTTAGAAAAGAAAAATTATTCCTAAACCTAAAACGGTTGTGGAAGAACTAGTGTGTTGAAAATGGATCCCGAAGGAACAGGATGAATCTAGGATGAGTAGCGGATGCTAAAACTACTACCGCATGACTTCAGTGTTGTACTGGGATTCAACTAAGCAACATGATGGTTGAACTACGAGCGGGAACGATGAACACTGATGAACACTGATGAACTGAGGAAAACCTAATGTAGATTTAAAGTAAAGAGAGGCAAGTACCTGGTGGTGCTGATGGACAGCGGAAGGGCGCCGCGGTTTTATGGTATGTTCAGGTCGATGTAGCGGCCAGGTTGTTGTTGCTAGTGAAGGTCGACAGTGGCGGCAGAGCTCGTGCGGCGATGGTCGGCGCGAGGAAGATGAAGAAGAGAGGGGAATGGGGGTAAAAGTGAAAAAGGACCCCCCGTGCCTATTTATAAGGAGAAAGGTGAATAGTAAAATGGAAGGCGTGGAAATCGAGGAGGCAAGATCATTATCCTAACAACAGAGGTGCCTCGATTCTTGGAATGGTTAATTAATACAAGGATCCGTTATGACGTCATAAGATGTCTTCTAAAAATTAATGACGTGACGTCATCTCTTCGTCATGGCTGGTTGCATAAGTTTATCAAGGTAAGAGTTGAAAAGGTTCAAAGGAGTCACCAGTTGAAGAATGGAGATTGACATGAACATGTTCAAATCAACCTGGGGCCTAATGTTGGGGATATAACCCCGTAGTATGACCCGCCCAGGAGGGGCCGGGTCATATTATTGGCGACTCATAATTGAAGGCCCAGTAAGGCATAAAGAAGACAACATGAGAAGACCGAGGGCGGCTTACAAGCAGGCCTATTGAAGGCCCACGACCCGGAGGCGACTCAAGACCCGAAGGTGTGAGCCGCCCGATGGTAGCTTGCCTAACAAGGCAAGGTGACTTAGAGACAGGGTTGGTTACGTTGTGTGATCTGACCCGGAGTCCTGTAAGCCGCCGGGCCTTGACCTATGTATATAAAGGCAAGACGCGGCGGCGGGTTAACTCAAGAAATGACCGATCAAGAGCTAGGTCAAGCGTATTCGCTCCCTTGTAATCGAAACTCAATCAATACAACTAGAAGCGGGATGTAGGATTTTACCTCATTGTGAGGGGCCAAACGTGGGTAAATCCTTTGTGTCCTTTGTCCCGTTCAACCCCTTCGAGCTAACTTACGTTGCGATGGCTCCACACCTAAGTCCTTTCACAAGGGCATCTGCCGTGACAAAACCATGACATACACATAATTCAAGTTTAGAACTTGATAGACCCTCTGAAAGATTTAAAGTCTAAAGTGTAGTGATGGATCTATAGATTGACAAAGATAAAAATTGTTTTATAATGCTTGACTTGTTGCAAATAGTTTATGACAAGATCAAGGAGTTGATTATGACGAGATTGTCTCATCATAATAATACTTAATGCCAGTTTGGATGAAACTAGCAATTACTAAATATTCAATTATGAGATATAATAGATGGATGTCAAAATGATTCCCCTGAGATGGAAATAGAACCAAGGCTGCATATTTGATACGGTACAAGGTAATTTTTTTGATCTAGAGGATGCTTGTAAGTGTGCAAACTTTGAGAGATCCAGTGATGATCTGAAGCAAGCATAGCGGAGTTGGAATCTTTGTTTTGATTAATTGATCAAAAATATGATTTCATCAATAGAAACAAAGATGTTTGTATTCACAACAAAGTAAGTGGGACCATGATAATATTTCTAAACATTGTATGTGCATGACACATTGTTGATTGGAAATTATATAAATTTCTTGACACGGATTAAGACTTTATTGAGAATAGTATTTTCAGTAAAATACTTAGGCAATATGGCCATTCTATTAGACATAATAATCTATGGAGACAGTAGTGTCTAATCGGGCTTAGCCAAAATACATATAAGAATCGGTATCTTCAAATACTAATGTTGGATCACGGGTTCCAGCAAAACCCTCATGGTTCGAACACTGGGGTGCGCACGAAGATTTCCTCCCTACCGATCCACGTCATAACTAGCTAAGATCTCAAGAACGAACTCCATGAACTCACAACACAAGGGGCACACGATCTATACTGGTTCGGGCCACCGTTGTGGTGTAATACCCTACTCCAGTGTGGTGGTGGATTACCTCTTGGGCTGATGATGAACAGTACAAGGGGAAGAACAGCCTCCTGAGGTTGAGGTGTTCTTGTGCTCGGTGTGTGGCTAAGGGATGGCTCAAGATCAGATGCCTCCTACTGTGGTGGCTAGTCCTATTTATAGAGGCCCTGGTCCTCTCCCCAAATATTGAGCGGGAAGGAAGCCAACAACGGCCAATTTGAAAGGGGACAGCTAGTACAGCTTATCCTGACAAAAGTAGTCTTCGCCTGCAAAAGGCTCTGGTGGTGACGCCGTCTTGGGCTCCATGGTGACCTCCGTCTTGCCGTCCCGCTGGTCTTGGTCTCATTGCACCGATATGGAAACCTTTGCTTGACGCCTCGGTACTCTGCGCCTGCGCTTGCCCCCTTAGCACCAAAGAGGAAACAAGGACGCTACGCGCGCTGGCGCCCGTCTGATCTCGATCGTCATGGCTCACGCCACGCGAACCTCGCGAGGTTTGCCCTGCCTCGATCTCTCCGCTCTTCACGAGGCAACCTGGTGAGGCCGCTCTTGAGGAGGTCTTGTGTCGCCCGCCTCACGAGGCTTGGCCCCTCGCGAGGGTCTTGAATGCCTTGTGGATGAATATGGGCCGTACAGGCCTGCTAGCACAGCCACGCCATGGGCCGCAAGCAGGCAAGTCTGGGGACCCCCGTTCCCAGAACGCCGACAGTAGCCCCCGGGCCCAAGGCGCGCTCGGGCTTGGCTTCGAGGCGAAGCCAAAGGTCAAGCACGGAGCGCCGCGGGCCCCAAAAGCCTGCGGCCTTGCTCGACGCGTGGCGGTTGATTGGATGTGGGTGTCTCCGCTTCCTCACGCCGCCTTGGAGTCCGCCTGGCTATGCGGCCCCCGCTACCCACACAGTTATTCTTCCATCACCCGCAGCATACTTTCCCGATTCCTCTGCTTCCCCGAGACTCTGCTCCTCCTCCCAGTTTGTCCTGTGCTCTGCCCGCTCCATCGCCATGGCGCCGAAACAAGCTCACAAGGGGAAGAAGCCTCTATCTTCTGCCGGCGCTGCTTCGGCCATCGAGCCCGCGGTTGGCCGGTCGCTGGTGCTCAATGATGAGGCCATGGGCAAGGTATGCCCCATGCTCGCCTCTAGTTTCAATGAGTGGGGAAAGACGGCGGCTTGGCCTGCATCTCGTGTTCGTATCGACTGGTCAACCACCGAGGTCCCAATCTTGACCGATGCTCTTTGGGCTGGCCTGGTCCCCCCTTTCTCCGCCTTCTTCAACGCAGTGCTGGGACACTATCAGATCCACTTGCTGCATCTTGACCCCCAATCTGTGACCCTCCTCGCCGTCTTCGCCTTTGTGTGTGAGGCCATGGTGGGCATTGCCCCTTCCGTGGCCCTCCTTCGCCACTTCTTCTCATTGCACCTGATGGATCCCTGGCAGAGCTTGGGATGCGTGAGCTTCCAAGCTGTGGCTGTGATGGCAGGCGCAGGGATCGACTTCGAGCTTCCCCCATCTACGAGCGAGTTTCGGAGACGGTGGGTATTTGTCGATGCCGGAGTGCTCAGCCCTCTGCTCCATTCTTCATCGGCGCCTGCCGTCCCCAACTCTAGTTGGGGCCATGAGAAGCTCGCGAGCCCCTATCTTGTCCCCATCTGGCTCAGGCTGAAGAGGCTGAAAGACAGCGGCGTGACCGCGCCCATGGTGGTGAAGGAGTTTGTGAGGCGCTGAGTCGCTCCGCTTCAGCGCCATTCTCGCCCGATGTGGGCCTTGCTCAACAGTCAGGACCATATGAGACTTCAGGAGTCCGGGATTCCTCTTGAGATGCGGCAAACTGTGCTCGAGGTCCTAACGGGTGTCACATCACTGGACGACATGCCCGGGAGGAGCTGTCTGCTGTACCGCTGCAGGAACAAGGCAGAATTTGTGGAGGACATGCCTTCCTTCGATGAGTGGGGGGCTGCGCCCGGTCGGCCTAGTGGGGCCTCGCGAGAACCCCGCCAACGTGGTTCCCTTCTTCGTTGCTAGCGCCGAGCTCGCCCTGAATGTGGATGCAGGGGGGCGAGCACCACCGGAGGCTGGCGGCTCGAGTGCCGAGTTGCAGATGCTGCCTGGGGCGTCGTCCTCAGGAACTCATGATTCCTCCTCCAAGGTGTCGGTCGCTGAGACGATGCAGCACGCGGCTCCCGAGGCCGAAGCTCCGGAGGCCTCGGGAGGTCGCGGTGGGACGGCGCCCGACTGCTCTCCGCAGCGCGGCACCCCTAAAGCTGTCCCCTCGAGCACTTCTCCAGCTGCACCCCGTGCCAGCCGCCACGTCCAGCGCTTCGGTCGGCTTTGCGTGGACTTCGAGGAGCTCCGCAAGAGGAAAGGACCCCCGAGCAGCAGCGGTATGTTAGGGCCGTTGAAGCGACGAAAGTACATCGCCGTTGACGAGTAAGTACTACACCTTGTGATTTCTTGATTGCTGTTTTCCTCCCTGACGTTGGCTCTTTAGGACCCCTTCTGTTAGGGCCGCTGTGTCCCCCGAGAAGCAACCTCCGCCTTCCTCGACTCCCCCGCTGGCCTTGAGCGTCTCGAGCCTGCATGTCGTACCTAGAGCAGGTCCGATTGGAGAGGTGCGCTCGCCTTCACGGCGCTTCAAATCTGCGGCCTCGTCGTCCCTCCCCCACGGCCTGGCCTGGAGCTTGGCGGGCGTGCCCAGGACACCTCCTCTGGTCATGGACAGTAGCCGGTTGGCTTCGGTCTTCGGTTCCTCTTCAAGCAGCGGGCCCCAACCCGCTGGGGCCCCTCGCGAGGCCCGGCTGGCGCCTGGTGCAGCACCAGCCCCCAGCCCTCTGCTGAGAGGGTGTGCGCCGCTTCACGTACCGCCTGCAGCCCTCGAGGTGGAGGACGAGGTGGGCCGTGCGCTTGAGCTCGAGCACAGGTGGAGCATCATCCGCCACGAGCTCTTCCAGGAGGCGATGGGCGCGATGAACCTTCTTGGTGGTGAGCTTGCGGACGTCGACGCGTGCCTCAAACCCGAGGGTCTTCGGCTGGCGGAGGAGCGACGTAAGCTGAAGGTGGCCATCAACCTTGGTCATACCAGCGTGATCTTGATAATGCGAAGGCCGAGGCGTCCCTCAAGGTTTCCCGTGAAGCTTGCTCCCGAGCTTTGGAGGAGGCTCGCGAGGCTGACCACCGTCGTGAGGCTGCAGAGAAGCGCGCGTGGGAGCTCCAGGCCTGGAGCACGTCCTTGGAGTAGTAGGTGGAGGCGCGCAGAGCCGCCCTTGCATCAATGAGGGGGGCACCCACCGAGGAGGAAGAGATCCAGAAGCTTGAGGAGGCGATGGCGTTGGAAGCTGTAGAGCGCAGCCTCGAGCTAGAGCGGTTGGAGACGAGGGAGCGCCAGGTCATCCAAGCGGAGGACGATGTCGATGCACGCGAGGCCAGGGCTCAGGAGGAGGTCGATCGTCGGGTGGCCGAGGCTCACCCGGATCTTGAGGGTAGGTATGACATGATGTTGAAGCTTGCGGGGACGGAGGATGCGGGTAGGGCCGCCGCCCTCAGGCCCAAGCTGGCTGAAGTGGAGAGGCGCGAGGAGGCTATGGCAGCCGCCCTGGTCACAGCGCAGGCGGAATTGGCCTCCGCCCGCGCTGAGCTACTCTCTCTTCAGAAGCGGGTTGATGACGCCGAGTCCGTTGCGCAGCAGAGTAGGGAGGAAGTTCTTCAGCGGCGGACGCTGGAGTGTGAGCATGCCCTCATGCTCCAGGACCTCAGGGTCAGGGCCAACGCAGCGTTGGGCCACGTGTGCAACGAGAATGCTCCGCACCCACAATCGAATAACTATGCGAGTCATCTGCGCTTCTTTGCCGACGTGGTGACGCGCCTGGAAGCTCGGTCCGATAGAGCTCGCCAGCTCGTGGAAGAGAGGAGTCGTGGCCTGCTCGGGCACGCATTTTCCCGCGTCTTCAGCCATCTTCGAAACTCCGACCCCGACTTCGACTTCGACGCCGCCATTGCCCCCGTACCCGCGGCCGTCCGGGGCGACCTAGTGCGGTGGGTGGAGGACAACGTGGATGCGCTCGTCAGGGCCTTCACTTCTGAGGACGACGCGGTGGTGGTCGTGGCATACGAGGGCGACGTGGTTGACAACGGTGATGCCGGCGCCGATGAAGGTGGAGGCGACGCCAACGATGGTGACAGCGACACCAGCGGTGCGTCTGAAGATGACATGGGGGATGCAGCGAGCGACATATCTGGCTGATCCCATCTTTTCCTGCTTTTTACCCTGTAAAAACTTGGGAGCGGCCCCTGAAGATTGTAAGAGCATTTTGAGAGGGGGAGCCCCTCATGTAAACAAACCGCTGCTCTTATTCTTTTATGTCAAGTTGGGTATGCGTCTTTGCGTGACCGTGAGTCCGATGGAGGGTTTTTGGTATGGCTTAGCTTAGCCAGTGCATGTCCCGAGCTGGGTCGCTGGGTCGTGTGTTTCCGAGGCTCCTGAGGGGCCTGCCGATCCTCCCTGGGGGGCCTCGTGAAAGTTAAGCATCTGTTGTGATGCTGGCGCGTGCGTGGCACGCGTGTGCTTTGCCTAGTCCCGCTCGCGAGGGGATCGTGAGGGGAGGCAAATGGCGTGAGCTCCAAATAAGGCGAGAACAGGAAAGCAAGAAATCGCTTGAACGAGAAAAGGCACCCCCCGCGCGCATTAATGAAAATTCAACTTCAACTTAAATCCAGATACAGAAGGCAAGGCTACAGAAAAGAGATCCAAAGCAAATGGCTGCGTCCGGTGCCTAGTCTAGTCTTCTGGTCTTCAAGTCTTCTCACCAGCGCGGAGCTAAGTGCTGCCACTAGGACGTGGGAGGGAGCCCCCGAGGCCCGAGGGCGGCTCTCCCGAGACTCCGGGGCGTGTACAACCCCACTCATTATTACATGAGAGTGTCACGGGCGGCGATCTTCACAGGCGTGAGCCTTACTTCATATCGCCAGACGAGGGCCCCGCCTTTCACCTCCCTCGGCCACTGTTGGGGACGATCGGAAACCAGGACGCCACCAAAGGGACAAAGGGGACGCTAGCGGCGCTCTCGGCGACCACGGGTCCTCTGCCAGGGGTAGGCTTTTCAGCACCTCCCCAGCAGAGGGCCTACCTCCGGGGGGGGACCGTGCTCCGTGCGACGCGGGGAGGGATCTGGCTCCCGACCCCTCTCCTGCAGCACCCAGCGCGATCCCCCTGGCGGAAGGGAGGTCGCTGAGCTGGGGCCGCCAGCCACTGTGGTGACCTGATTCCCCTACGTCCCATGGTTAGCGTAAGCTTGCTCCTGAGGAATTAGTGGTACCCTGTATCTATTGTCGACGGTGCGGTTGGTGGGGCTCTCTGGCGGCTCCTAGAAGGCTTCAGCTCCTAACGCCTACTCCTCCCATCCTGGCCCGGGGAACGAGCCAGGGTCGTCCTCCGGCGTGTACTCCTGGTCCATCATCCGGGGCACATAGGCCTCCGAGGCCGCTGCCCCGAAGACCTCGCCAAAGTGCCCCACGCTCCATGTTGCCCGGCCTGTCATGTTGTCCTGAGGATGGTAGGGTGGCGCTCCGATGGGGCCGTACGTGGCAACACCTGTGCCCGCACCCATCTGGGGTGGTGCGTGCGCGGCAGGGCGCCCCCCACCATGGGTCATGTTGATGTCGATGAGGCCCCTGGGTGCGCCCGGGAGCACGTGGGCGTGGCGAGGCACGCCATGGGACCCGGCTGCCGCCTAGGGCGTGAGCTGATAGCAGAAGGGCGGCGTTCCTGTGGCCGCTGCGTCTAGCAGCTCGGCGATGCATTCCAGCAGTGCATCCCGGCCGCTCTCCATCAGCCGGCACCACAGCAGCTCTTGCGCCACTGTGAGCCCGGCCCGCATGTTCACCTCCTCCCGCCGGGTGTGTGGCGTCGTTGCTGCAGTGTGGCTTGCGGCCCTTGCAGCGGCTCGCGCTTGTCGTGGAGTAAGGGTGGACGATGCTTGGCCGCGCCGCCCGCGCCCAGCAGTGTTAGATGGCCCCCGTGCCGCCAGGAGCGCGGGGTTGAGGTCTTCCTGGGCAGCCGGCGCCGCCCGGGCGGGCCAGGCTGCCCAACGGTCGGCGTCAGCCCTCGGGTCGCCGGACATCGGAACCGCGGAGCATCGGCGGATCGACTAGTGGGGAAGAGGCCCCGGCGCACCCCTACCTGGCACGCCAAATGTCGGATCACGGGTTCCGGCAAAACCCTCAAGGTTCAAACACTGGGGTGCGCGCGACGATTTCCTCCCTACCGATCCACATCCTAACTAGCTAAGATCTCAAGAACGAACTCCACGAACTCACAACACAAGGGACACAAGATTTATACTGGTTCGGGCCACCGTTGTGGTGTAATACCCTACTCCAGTGTGGTGGTGGTGAATTGCCTCTTGGGCTGATGATGAACAGTACAAGGGGAAGAACAGCCTCCTGAGGTTGAGGTGTTCTTGTGCTCGGTGTGTGGCTAAGGGTTGGCTCAAGATCAGATGCCTCCTACTGTGGTGGCTAGTCCTATTTATAGAGGCCCTGGTCCTCTCCCCAAATATTGAGCAGGAAGGAAGCCAACAACGGCCAATTTGAAAGGGGACAGCTAGTACAGCTTATCCTGACAAAAGTAGTCTTCGCCTGCAAAAGGCTCTAGTGGTGACGCCGCCTTGGGCTCCATGGTGACCTCCGTTTTGTCGTCCCGCTGGTCTTGGTCTCGTTACACCGATATGGAAACCTTTGCTTGACGCCTCCGTACTCTGCGCCTGCGCTTGCCGCCTTAGCACCAAAGAGGAAATAAGGACGCTGCGCAAGCTGGCGCCCGCCTGATCTCGATCGTCATGGCTCACGTCACGTGAACCTCGCGAGGTTTGCCCTGCCTCGATCTCTCCGCTCCTCGCGAGGCAACCTGGTGAGGCCGCTCCTGAGGAGGTCTTGTGTCGCCCGCCTCGCGAGGCTTGGCCCCTTGCGAGGGTCTTGAATGCCTTGTGGATGAAGATGGGCCGTACAGGCCTGCTAGCACAACCACGCCGTGGGCCACAGGCAGGCAAGTCTGGGGACCCCTGTTCCCAGAACACCGACAACTAATAAGTGAAATACATGATTTCAATCACACTTGTATTACTTCCATGGTATGTAAATAACCAGATATGTCCATGACTCCAAGTAAGTTGTGAGTAAAGTTACTAGAATGGTCAAATTGTTGATCATATGACAACAGTGAAAATGTCATTGAGTACTGACGACATGTTTTTTTTGCATATGGATAAAATGAAGAGATTTTTGTAAAGAGTTACATCAATACATGCTTGATGTAAGTAGTACATTGACAAAATCTTCAATCGGTTCTCCAGGCGAATTTTGATTTAAATTAAATAATTTATGGTTGCACACTAAGTTGGAATTGGTCCAAGAAAGTTACTGTGGTGAATTCCCTAACAAAGAGCTGAGTATATTGTCGCTTTAGAAGCAACAATGGAGGGTGATGAATGAAGAGTTCATTCATGAACGGGGTATGATTTCTAAATGATTGTACAAATGGAACATTGTTCTCAAATGGTGGTTCTATAGGTCAATCTAAGGAATCAAAGGTCTTACTAGTGATTCAACATATACTAAGCTTGTTTCACACAAATTATGAATTTATGTGAAAGCATGACAGATGTATTGAAATGCAAATAATGCACACGGATCTGAAGTTGTCAAATTGGATAAGACGAACTCTATACCACAAGCAAAGCATGGACTAACCCCAGATTGCCATAGGTGTAAAAGTTAAAAGTGCTAACTAGGTTATTGACTCTAGTGCAAGTGGGAGACTGTTGGAAATATGCCCTAGAGGCAATAATATTGTATTATTATATTTCCATTATTCATAATTAAAGAGTTTATATTTCATGCTATAATTGCTATGATCCTGGAATATATATGCAATTCAGTGGAAAACTCATATGCACGCGTGGAATCATAAACGGTAAACAATAGGTTCCCGGTCTCGCCTCTAGGACTGGCTCAAGTGTTGTTGGTGATTATGTTTTTTGGATCTTAGTATATCGTTAAGTATAATTATAGTCCTAAAACTACATTGAGGGTATGATGTTAGAAGAGCGATCATATTGAATCGACCCAAACTTGTATCTTATACTTTGTGATTATATCGTCTAAAATCATTTGTTATAACACGGAGTGTTAGCATGTGTTTTAGTTACTCAGACCATGAGAGTGTCTCAGTCACTTCCTACCAGATGGTCGACTTTGGGGTTGCTCAAACGTCATCTGTAACAAGGTGATCATAGCGACAACTTTCAGGTTCACCGAAAAGTTTGACAAGTGACCGGGTAGCTTGAGAGTGGGATTTGCTCCCCTGACGATGGAGAGATATTCTTAGAGCACTCTTGGTGTGATGGCATCCATCATTGTCTAGCCAGACACGGGTGACTACATCATGGGGATGCCGGAACACGTCAACGAGAAAGAACAAAACTCGTAATGGGAGCAACGGTATAGTGAGCATGGTGATGACTCAGGAGGATACCGATGCACACTGTGTTTTGTAAAGTATCATGAAGCAAAGGGAATATCACATGATAACCAAAGTTTCACTCGAATATTATTTGTGTAATCATAGGGAGCGATATGGATGTCCACAGTTTCGCTATCGGCCATTGAACGAAGGGGTTTTCGAATTTTTGTTCATGTCTATGATTTACCGAGCCTATGGGGTCACAAGCTTAAGGTAATCACGATCTGTTGAGTGTTAGTGTTACAGGAATGATGAGAATATATTTGTGGAATTGTTTCATTAATATTTAGAACAGTTCCGAGAGGTTCCGGAAGCATTTCGTGGTCACCGGAAGGGTTTCGATGAATATCAGGTAATACTGGGATTACCGATTAATACATATAGGTGGAAAATGTTTTAGGGGATGTTAAATTATATATAATGCTCTGAAAATGTTTAGAACAAATATATATTTAATTTAATGTTAATAGGCCTAATAAGGCCAAGAGGTGGAAGGAAACTTGGGCCAAAAAGGCGTGAGTGGGAAAGTGCCTCCCTTCCCTAAGGATGGGGGGCGAATAGGAGTAGAGGAGGAGTCCTACTCCTCCTCCCCTTAGTTGGACGCCCCATGGAGGTTTTCCCTCCATGGTGGCAGCCCTCCCTCTCCCCTCTAACCTATATATAGTGGAGATTTCGTGCCCAATTGATATATACAAGTTTTGGAGACTCCACTAGTTGATCTAGTTCTAGTTCTTGTTGGTCCTAGTTGACTAATCAGAGCTAGCCCTAGCCACCTCTAATCCTCATAATTAGAAGACCCATGTGGTTCTAATCTCCTCCCTCTAATTATCCGGCGACAATTAGCTCTAGATGGCGAAGCGCTGCGGGATCATGAAGACCGTACACTTGCAACCAAGTAGAGAGGCCATGCTTTCGGTCTTCCATTCGAGGGATTGTTCGAGGGCGGTTTGCGGGATCATCATCGACATTTAAGGGACTCCAAGTATGATATACACTGTCCCGTCTACTTCGCTGCACTCCCGAAGTCGGTAACGATCGTTGATCCAAACCCTATATGCATCTTCATATTGTTCCTGGGTGATCATAGGACGAAATGTTTTGTTTTCTACTACTCCCAACAAGGGGATGTGTTGCATGTTATAAGAAGGGGCGGACCTCCCTGTAGCACATACATCGAAGAGATTACAATCTTGAAGAGCAAGACAAGGTAAGAGATAATTGTTTACATGAGATAAGCCATGCAACAGCATGTCGACACAATCTATCTTAACAGATTCAACTACTCATGTAATTTGTCTCTATATGTCACGTTACAGGAGACAACATTGTTTAAAAAATAGTAGCATGTATTAGTATTGTTGAGAAACGGCAATCAAAATGCATCACTAATTTTGTCTCACCTGAGGACCTTGGAAGATGATATTGGATTTTCAAAAATGTGGAGGCACCATTATCCTTTTTATGGCACAAAACTCGAGGGAGGGTATGGACATCGTGTACATTTTTTCTTCGAGCAGTTGCGGGTTCAAGATGGTGTGACAAATGATCAGTTGCTTTCAACAGCAAATCAATGATTGTATCAGCCTGAAAAACAGCAGTCGGTAACTTCCCTTAAGTTAGTTATTGCATATCATTCTTCTTGGATAAAAGGCTGAAGAAAAAGAAGCACCACACCTTTAGCACATAGAGGTCTAAAATCTACTGAGCTAATTTAGCCTCCTTTTCAATAACATCTGAAAATCTACCTTGGCCTTCTGCTATAGAAAGATCCTACAAAAAATATTCAAGAGTTATGACAAGTAAATCTTATAATCATATGTCCAGTTTCACAAAGGTGTCAACTTGTTAAAATGATATGCTTAATGTCTTGCAAGACTCCTGCTTCTTTTCTAACTCACAAAATGTACAACATAGATATGCTTAGTCTTATTTTTCACCTTGAGCATAGCCAGATCATCTTTCATACTATTCACATCTGTCTCCAAAAATGCGCGGGATGGGCCTCCATCCAATAGGACCCAAATGAATCCTTCCTAATTAAAGTTAATGTTTTAAATTTAACCATCTTGTACATTAAATAGATAAGATTAGACTGCTCAGCCTCCGTCCCCAACTCGTCTAGCGGTTCCCAACTATTCTTGAGCGGTAAATAAAAGCTTATTTTTACCGCATGTTTGATCTGTTAAACTTTCTAATCTTCAGAAAATTGTTTCTTCACTTCCACATCAGGATCTTCAATACTCTGTATCTCATAACTTGCAAGTACTTTCACTTATGCTTCACAACTAGTTTGATTCCTCACTTGTACTTATTCATGGATTCATACAAATCTGGACCAACTCATATTGATAAGTGAATATCTTCGCACTATGAGGTTAATGTCTTCAAACCGATTTATCTTCAAAATCCTCTAAGAATGCATATAACCTCTTCCCCTTCCCTCGCATATGTAATGCTGTCACAGGTACATGTCCGTGGGCGAGTCTCTTGGTTCTCATAGTATGAACTCATTTGCAGAATTCTTACAGCATCACATTGAATCTCCTGAAGCCAGCTCTTGTTTGACCAGCAGAGTGAAGCCTATCACTTTTGTGAAGCCAATCAGTCTTGTGAAGCCAATGGCTAGTGGAAAATCTGCAAAGAAAGCCGGCAAACAACGCCGTGATAACACTGCAAAAGACATGCCTCCAGATCTTTATGAGTTGTACAAGTCTGATCCTGAAGAAAGCTATGGGGAGCGGAAATCTCGCGTCCAATGGATTCGCAGATACTGGGCAAAGCAGTGGTTTCTGTATCACTTTGTGACTCCTGAATATGCTGACAAGAATGTTGTGAGGCCACCGTGGGTTGATATTGTGTACCGCAAGCTTCACCCCAGGACCAAAGTTGAAGCCATTCAGAGAGGCTTCTTTCCTTGCATGGTCAGAGGGCCAATGCCTCAGAATGCCGACCCATCCAGTCTTCGATGGTGTCGTGAATATGATCTATTTGAAGCCAACTATCAGTTTGCTAGGGCTTCGGCCGTTCGAAACAAGCAGGACTCTGGGATTGACTTCAACCCAGGTCCAGCCGAGCCAAGGCCCGATGGCAGTCGTGAGGCCGAACCAAATCTCATCGGCTCATTTAATGATTTTGCTTCATTTCTGGCACACTATGCAGCACAGAGGGGCAGCATTGACGATCTTGCTGAGGATAAGGAACACCATGCTGCTCCAGATCCCACAAAGCCGACCAAGAAAGCAACGGCTTCAAAGCCTACAGTAGCTCCAAAAGCTTCAAGTGAAGCCACTCAAAATTGCACCTCCTGAATCCAGTGTGCAATGTGAATACTTGTCTCGCACTTATGCGAAGACAAACAAAATCTCAGGGCAAGGCCTTACTCCTACAAACATCATGTGCAATGAAGAGGATGTGATAGATCTATCCAGTGACGAAGATCTTGCAGATGATGCCCTTGTTTGATGCTCACATATTGAACAACTTCATTGATGAATGGTTTGAAGATACCTCTCTTACCATTGATGATATGAAGCTGCCCATTAGCATCAGTGTCACGTTCCAAGGATGCATCGCCAAAGATCTCGCCATTGCTCAAAAGGTGATTGAGCAGAAAAACAAGATTGACCATGAAAAGGCTGTCTTCAAGAAGCACATGGCCAAGCTAGTGTCACTGATGTTCAGAACTTCAAGTTGATGATCGCTGACCTGAAAGCTGAGTTTCATAAGCATCGTGATGAAGCCAAAGGCTCCCGAGAGCGCCTCAAATACTATGTTGAGAAATATGTTCAGGCTCACAATGAAGCCTTGAAGAGAAAGGCACTTGGGCATCCAGGCATTGACCCAAGGTTGGTAGCTAAGAAGAAGAAGCCAATTGAGGCCGAAGATGAGGCTACAAGGAAGGAAAGGCCAAGCATTGTCTTCCCTGCTAGTATGACTAGATCGAAGCCAGGAGTTCCATCAACAGCTTCCGAAAGGAAGAAGACCAAGCAGGCAGAGGCTGAAGCCAAGAAACGCAAGCATCAAGAAGCCTCGGATGCCGCTCCGTCTCAGAAGAAGCTGAAGACAAAGTCTTCAAAGGCTTCAAGAAGGGCCCAAGCACCAAAAGCTTCATCTGCTCCCTAGGAGCCGCTGCTCATTGAGCCCATCTTAGTCGCCCTACCTGCCTCCTCCAACCGCGATAGAAGACTTGTTGTGCATGAGCCTGCTCCCACAGAGGCCCATGACACTGAAGAGATCCCAGTTGTTCACACCACCACAGCTAAAGACATTGGTCGCAAAGACAATGTTGATGATGATGAAGTCCTTCGTCAAGTTCCAGCTTATGTAGAAACCAGTATCATCGCCTGCTCCCACAAGGAGTGAACAAATCAGTATTGGCGGTCCCACGATGCCGATCACACAAGATGATTTCTGGGATGAGCAACACCCAAACTCTCCACTCCATGGAGTCATACCACGCACTCCACCTGCTCATGTCACCACCCCAGTACTTGAAACACGAAAAGCAACACCAGAACACATGGAAAAGACTACTCCATCACCGAATGCGTCGCCCTCATTCCGAAGGCTTCGTAGAGGCCCAACGCCAATGGTCTCCATGTCTAGCATTCCTGAAGAGGATGTGCATACCACAAGATCAGTAGCATGTCAAGTGTTTCCTAAAGCCATCTCCTCCGAGTCTGCTCAAGAGTCTGAAGCCAAAGAGGCTGAAGATATTCCAGCTACATCAGCCGATGAAAGAGAAGAAGATGGACTAGTTGCGATTCGCCCTACTGCACCAAGTGTGATTCCTGAAGTGATTGTGCCTGACCCTCTAGTGACTGAATCCTCTGATGCTGTTGCTGCTGCCACCCATACTGAAGCCAATGACCTTGTCATGGCCGAAGATAATGAGCAGCCTGAAGCCAATCTTCACATTGAAGCCAATGTCGCTACCGTAGATATTCAGCCATCCACATCGGATGTTGCTACTGCACCACCAGTTCCACACACCATGGCGAGGGCATTCAATCGTGAAGGTGAGCTGATCAGCGTCACATGGCCAATTATGACACCTCCTGATGCTCCTGGGCCACAATATTATTGCCATATCGAGCATAGGCCTTAGATGTAGAAGTCCAAGCCCAGAATGCCAAAGCTTCCAAGCACCGGCACCACCCAGACTTCTTTCAGCATCTCAAAGGCCTCAAAAGCGTGCTCGTGTTCTAAATGATAGAGACCTTCTAGTTTCTCTTCATCAGAAGCAGGATAGGCATCGTGATTGGATGAAGCGTTAGAAGCAAAGTCTTCTTGTGGATGTCAATCGTATTCGCAACCTCTCCACCAAGAATTCTTTTGTTACTCATGAAGCCTGTCAGCGTGCCTGGAAGAGCCTCACTCTGCTCTGTTCTAAAGATGAACTCACTGCATATGGCTTCACTGAAAGATTCAAGTTTGACTCGAGGCCTCCGCAATCCGCAAGTTGGCTTCCTAATCTGTCTATTGAAGATTCTGACTACTCTTCATCAGCTACAATTGTTGTTGCATGAGTCATTGATGAGGAGGATGTAACATCCCAAAATTCTAAATTTTGGAATGTTATATTAAATAAATAGTTTTGATTGATTGTTTGTTTGATTGTGTGAAACTGAGTGAAATTTGAAAATTTTGAAAGTTAAATGAGAGGGAATGAAATGACTTTCCCAAACTTTCACCCTTGCATTTATGATCTCCATGAATTCAAATTATTTCATCACAAAACCCTAGAGTGAAGATGATATGACTTCTTCCATTTAAATAAATGAAAAGGGTTTTGAAAGGATTTGAATTCCATTTGGAAATATTTCAAATTCGGAAACTTTATGCAACTCAATGATTTTCACGAGAGAAGATAAAATGACTTCTTCAATTATATGAAATACGAGTTGGAAGTTACAAAGAACCAAATTGAAAGTCATTGGAAGTATTTTGAAACTCCCTTTCAAATTTGGAATTATTTGGACTTTATTCAAAATTATTTTTCTCCTAAAAATAAATAAATGGAAATAAGGGTAAAATGATTCCCTTTAATGGAAAATTAGGAGAAAATAATTTTGAAATAATTTTGGTATTTTAAAAATGATTTTTGTTGAGTTTTATTGCAATAGTAGCACTGTTTGCCTTTTTTGTATTTTATTTGAACTTGGAAAATAGTTCATGTTTTAGGAAATGTTTTTATGAAAATTTTGATATATTATATGTCCTATATAATTTTTTTCTCTATATCTTATTTTCTCCCTGTCTTATTCCAAAAAAAGGGAAAACCTAACGCTAGCCAGGCCAGGCGGCCCAGGAGCCAGCCGGCCCAGCGAGCCAGCCACTCGAGCCGCGGCCCAGCCAGCGCCGTCGCCCGAAGCCCCTCTCCCTCGGTCGCCCGACCCCTCGCTCACCTCCCGCTGCCGCTGACGCATGGACCCCACCGCCCGATCACCCCGCCGTCGCCTTCCTCCTCCGCACGCACCCGCCGCAGCAGGATCGCGCCGCCGCCGCCGCCGAATCCCGGATCTCAAGGGATCGCGATCCCCGCTCGCCCCCTCTCCCAAGTCGCCCTCCCCTCTATAAATACCCCCCCTCTCTCTCCGTTCCGCCCCTAAAGCCGTCCCGAACCCCCCTCCCTCGCGTGCAATCCCTCGCCGGAGCTCCGCCTCCACCACCGCGCCATTGCCGCCTAGGCTACTCTCTCTGTTGCCCCCGAGCCCCACCACTTCTACCAATCGCCTCTACACCGTCCACCGCACCTCCCCGTGCCCTCGCCCGAGCTCCAGAGCCGCCGGAGCGCCGTCGCCATCCATCACCGAACGCCATCCGCCGCCTCAAGCTCGTCGTCGACCGCCTCGGACCATCTCCTCCGACTCTACGACCACCGTTGGACTCGTCGTCGCCCGCTACATCGCCCCGACCCCTCCATCTTCATCGTAGACGACCGGAGCGCCACCGCCACCGACGTCCGAGCCGCCACCGCCGCCGATGACCTCGCTGGAGTCGCCACCACCGCTGTAAGCAACCTCCACCGTCCGATCTATTATGGACGGCGTAGATTAGATCTAACGAACGGTTACGTTTTTTTATTAGATCGGTTTAGTTCCGGTTAGTTTCGGCTTTATTAGGTTTAGATCGGTTCAAATCTAGCCGGTTTAGCCGAGCGTTTTTTTTTTCTGTTTAACCGTACGCGTTTTATTTAGTTTACGACCGAGCGTCGTTCAGTTGAGATCGCCCATTGCTTAGGCCCAATAGCAGCCCGACGCGTAGTACCTGCCCGTTTGTTTTTTTTTGTTTTTTTCGTTTCTGTTTTAAAAACAGAAATAGTTTCAATTTTAGATTGCTTATAACTTTTATGTTTTAGATTCAATTTGAGTGATTCTTTTTGCATTGTGTCACAACTTTGTTGAAGTTTTTGTTTGCGTACTTAGTTTGCAAATTTGAGTAGTTTAAATTTGAATTATTTCAAATATGCTTCAAACACTGTTTTGGCTCTAGTTTGAGTTTTATAAAATATTTTTGATTGATTCTTTTTGCTACTGTTTTATTATGGTTTTTTCTATCCAGTAGGATATATTTATTTATTTTTAGTTTAATTTTAAATTAAGTTTTTAGCAAAACAGTACTGTTTTAGTTATAGTGTTGTTTTAGTCTTTTCTTTATTGTTTTTATTAGTTTTAAATTATTTCTTTTTGTCACTCTTGACAAATTTAGTTTTGTTTCTGTTAGTCAACCAAAGAAAATTTTATTTTTATTTAAAAATTTATTTTACTTAGTTTTGTATGAAAACTTGTTTAGGTCATAGTTAGTGTTTCATAAAAGCTTTTTATTTGTTTCTTTTTGCAAATAAAATTTTATGAAAAATACCTTCTGTTAACTTAGTTGTTTTACTTTGTATTTTCTGTTAATTTATTAGTTTAGTGTTTTAATTGTTGTTAAGTTTTTACTTAGGACAAAACTGTTTTGTGTTATGTCTTAGAGTTTTCTTTAGTAGTTTTGTTGTGTAGTTTTCCTTTGTTTTATTTGGTGTCCCTTGTTGATTTGCATTTATTTGTTGGTTTTATTATGAGTGTTAGAATTGCTTGCTAGTATGTTTGCTTATATGAATGCTATGTTTGACTATATAGATTTTCAACGGAGTGACGAATAGTTCTACCAAGTCATTATTCTGAGAGCTTTGTTATCTTCATCAAGTAATACCAGGCAAGTTCACTTTGACCATGCTTTCATACCTATGTTTTTACTGCATTTAGTGGCATCTTTGCAACAACCCTCCAGTAGTGATATTGAATTCTTGTAGTTGAGTAGTATGCATGAGGTAGGAACCCATCACCCTGTTACCAAGCCCGGGACGTTATTTATTTTAATGCTACGCTATAGTAGACGGGGTTTGGTATGAGTGCACGAGAGTGGTGTGAAGAAGGAGGACTCTACGTCAATGACGACAACTCCATGATGGCATATGCGAGGACTGCATCTTCAAGGCCTCAAGACTTCAAGACTCGAGACAAGAATTCAATACACACTACTGGGTGAAGGACGGTTGACGGGCACCCTGGAGAAACCAGTGGATGGCCGGGATGCATGGAGAAGCGCCATGACATCTTGCGGAAAGCTTCACCCAGACTCAAAGAGACGGAAGAATACTTCATGCCCGGAAGCTTACCTGTGCAACCGCAAGTCACTATGGGCTCTGGCTTGGTTGACCTTAGTTGTGACTCTGGCTGGGACGGTGCTAGCAGATGTAGAACTACGGTAGGATTGGATGAGCACCGGACAGTGGTCAGAGGAACTCTTTGGAAGACCATGTTTCGGTCATCTTGTTCTCAAACACCCTGAAGTGCGAGAACGTAAAAAGAGGGATCGAATCTTGCGGGTAAAGTGTACAAACCTCTGCAGAGGGTTTAAACCTAATCGATTAGCCGTGTCCCCGGTTACGGACAATTTGAGCCTCTGGACTTGGATCTATCTCGGAACTCTCAACACCGGACTGATAACATAATTGTGGGCAACTTATGATGATTTGGGCTATGAGACATCGGTTGGCGGAACCATGTCATGATAGAAACTCCGTAGTACAGACTCCTGTAATTCCTTTGATGTAGGGAAAATAAAACCAGCTTTTACGCAAACAAAACTCAGATACAGAGCCACAAAGCCATATTGCATATAGTATAGTTTTATCGTATGTTTTCTCATGTTGTGATCTTGCCGGTACATTCAATGTACTGACCTACACGGCTGCAACGTATCATGTTGCAGATCTTCTTCGACGAGTAAGAGTTACGATACAGGGTTACGGTCTACACTCAACTTGCCGATGGCGTTGATGGGACTCCACACCCGTTTAATTGTTTCCGCTGAGTATTATGAGGTATATATCAGTTTACGTTATTTATACATGTGATTGCACTTTGATATATACATTGATGTACTGTGTGTGCCAGCATACTGATCCAGGGATGGCACAGATACACAGAGACTTGACCGTCTGAGGTCGGGTCGCTACAGATATGGTATCAGGGCACATGTTGACTGTAGGACGTGACCCTAGAAACCGGAAAGACCCTAGGATAGGAAATCTCTAAAACTTTATTTTCAAAAATACCCTTACTTCTAATATTTTCATGATTTTATCAAATATCTCTCCTACCTCAAATAGTTAGAATATACCCTTTCCCTTTTGACCACACGGAGGATCAACTGAAGTCGCTCCAAGAAGGATAAGATATCGGACAACCGATGACCTCTTCAGAGTAAAGAAGATTTCACGATACATTTCGAAGAAAGAAGCTATAACAGTTGAAGACTGCGAAGACTTGAAGAATTTGGAGAATATGAAGAATTATTTGACCTTTAGAAGACCAAATCCCTGTTATATACTTACGTTAGATGCAACGATTTGTGAGCTGTCAGTTGTGTGATGTTTCTCGACAGCCACAAATAAAATCCATTTTCAAAATTATTGTTTGTATTGTGTGTATCTATCTCTATCTCTCTTATCTCACCCCAAAGCCCTTGGACCCAATAGATGAGGAAGGAAGATGGACTGGTATTCTCTGGACCGAGGATTCAGTTGGAGGCAGAGCTATGGATTCAAAACATGGAGGATCACTTCAGGAAAAATTTGATTGCAAGGAAGTATGAGGTTCAATACGCTCTTCGGTACTTTACAAAAAGTGCTGCAACCTGGTGGAAAATGCATCATGCCATACAGGGATGTAACGGAGCAAGAACTTGGGAGGAATTCAAGAAGACTCTGTTGAGATCTCGTCTTATTCGGAAGAACTATGATAACCCGAAGAAGAAACATTGTGCTTGCAAGATTTGCGGAGAAATAGGACACACCCAGGAGGAACACAAGGATGAATGCCCTCATTGTGAGGAGAATCACCCAACCGAAGAGTGCCCGACTGGGCAAGTTACTTGTTTCCTGTGTGAAGGAACTACACACTACCCTAATCAGTGTCACATTTACCCCAAGGTACAAGAAATTACCAAGCACCAGAAGAAAGCAATGAAGGAAGCCCTCAGGGAAAGTTTGAAAGAACCTGTGATGAAGGAAGATGTTGACGACCCTAGTGGAGAAGGCCTAAACAGATTTTACTCCAATGCCTGCTATTCATGTGGGAAAGAAGGACATTTTTCACTGTATTGCACGAAGAAAGCCAAGAGTATCTGGGAGACATCCCGACAGCAGAAGTGAAGTTTGACCCTCAGGAAATAGAAGCTCTGATCATTACAGAGAAATCCAGGAAGAGAAAACGAAGGCAACCCCAGAACAACCCAACTTCTGCAAAGAAGGACCTGAGTCATATCACTTGTTACAGGTGCAAGGATTTAGGTCATTACGCTAGTCAATGTCCAGAAAAGAAGCCAAGAATCCAAGGAGCCTACATAATCACAAAGAAGCCCCGAGACATGTCGGAAGTCATTTGTTTTCGCTGCAAGGAAGCAGGACATTTTGCTAGGGAATGTTCAAATCAGAAGAAAGCTGGAGCTGAGTAGTTGAGATTTTGATATGGATAATAAGAGTGGTAGAAAGCAATCCTATTTTCATAAGTTCGATGAGTTGAGTTATGTAATGGGTGCTCAGAGATTGTAATGAATTCATGAAATCAATAAAGTTAATGTGTTATGATTTCATATGTTGTATTATGTGAGTTTTTACTCTATGAACAAAGATTTTGGACCAGTTTCGAGGATATGAGAAATATGGTCTATGGATGGATTTGTGAATTTCATTTAAGGGTGGTAGTACCCTGTGAAGAACACTTGACCCATGGAAAGGATAATGATATTTCAGGGAGTGAAGTTTGGACAAAATAGGTATGAGTTTTGTTTCGATATGTTGGTTACCCCAAGAATATGAAGGAATGAAGCAATATTGGAATTTAAGGAGGTGTAATGTTGGAATATGGAACCATATAACCCAATAGGATGAGTTAAAGCTATGCAAGTATTGAAGTGGGCCCACAACCCACAGGCCCAGGAATTAATAAAGATCAAGTACTCCCTGCAAGAAGAAATTTTGGAAGAAGATGTGATTTGATGAGCAGATGTTCCTTAGGAGGCTACGAAACCCCGAGAGTTGTGAAGTAACGATAGATGTTTCATTCAGCTTGCAGAATCAATGGAATTATCCGAACTAAGTTCGTCGACAAGAGAAATTCTGCAATGCTTGTGAGAATTCCCGAGTGTTAGAAATGCGAGATTCGCTAAACCTTATACAGAGTAATGATTTGGGTGCGGAATGGATTGATCACCATACCGACTTACTCTGGTCATTCGCTCTTGCTATTTGGAATGGTAAATCTGAGTGACTTACCCATAGTAGAGAGACGACGATATCAAACCTTGTTTAAACCATAGAATGCTAGAACGATGGATCCCTATAACAGGCAACCGTTGCCAATCGTAGGATATACGGTGAGATTCAACCCAAACCCTTTTCTGCAGGAGAAACCATTAATTGTTGACCACCATGAGATTTCGCTAATTAATTAGAATTGGCGACAGACCTGTCAGATATGAAGACCCAGTCTCGGAAGAACCTCACCAGGATGAAAGGACACGAGTTTGAGGAAAAGGTTATGCCCTACTGGAAGAGCCCCAGTGTAGGAGTTACTCCGAAGATGTGAGAAGACCGATAGTGTCCACACTAAGGATGGAGTACATAAGATCTGTTGGAACCATAGCCCTGTTTTTAAGTGTGGTAGCACACTAGACCATTCTGATTGATGGATTTGCTAGAAGACCCCCAAACCCTAACCTTTCTTGCTAGCCTCTTCGAATCTCGAGGACGAGATTCATTTTAAGTGTGGTAGGTTTGTAACATCCCAAAATTCTAAATTTTGGAATGTTATATTAAATAAATTATTATGATTGTTTGTTTGATTGATTGACTGAAAGTGAGTGAAATTTGAAACTTTTGAAAGTTGAATGAGAGGGAATGAAATGACTTTCCCAAACTTTCACCCTTGCATTTATGATCTCCATGAATTCAAATTATTTCATCACAAAACCCTAGAGTGAAGATGATATGACTTCTTCCATTTAAATAAATGAAAAGGGTTTTGAAAGGATTTGAATTCCATTTGGAAATATTTCAAATTCGAAACTTTATGCAACTCAATGATTTTCACGAGAGAAGATAAAATGACTTCTTCAATTATATGAAATACGAGTTGGAAGTTACAAAGAACCAAATTGAAAGTCATTGGAAGTATTTTGAAACTCCCTTTCAAATTTGGAATTATTTGGATTTTATTCAAAATTATTTTTCTCCTAAAAATAAATAAATGGAAATAAGGGTAAAATGATTCCCTTTAATGGAAAATTAGGAGAAAATAATTTTGAAATAATTTTGGTATTTTAAAAATGATTTTTGTTGAGTTTTATTGCAATAGTAGCACTGTTTGCCTTTTTTTGTATTTTATTTGAACCTGGAAAATAGTTCATGTTTTTATGAAAATTTTGATATATTATATGTCCTATATAATTTTTTTCTCTATATCTTATTTTCTCCCTGTCTTATTCCAAAAAAAAGGGAAAACCTAACGCTAGCCAGGCCAGGCGGCCCAGGAGCCAGCCGGCCCAGCCAGCCAGCCACTCGAGCCGCGGCCCAGCCAGCGCCGTCGCTCGAAGCCCCTCTCCCTCGGTCGCCCGACCCCTCGCTCGCCTCCCGCTGCCGCTGACGCATGGACCCCACCGCCCGATCCCCCGCCGTCGCCTTCCTCCTCCGCACGCACCCGCCGCAGCAGGATCGCGCCGCCGCCGCCGCCGAATCCCGATCTCGGGATCGCGATCCCCGCTCGCCCCTCTCCCAAGTCGCCCTCCCCCTATAAATACCCCCCTATCCTCCGTTCCGCCCCTAAAGCCGTCCCGAACCCCTCTCCCTCGCGTGCAATCCTTCGCCGGAGCTCCGCCTCCACCACCGCGCCATTGCCGCCAAGGCCACTCTCTCCGTTGCCCCCGAGCCCCACCACTTCTACCAATCGCCTCTACACCGTCCACCGCACCTCCCCGTGCCCTCGGCCGAGCTCCAAAGCCGCCGGAGCGCCGTCGCCATCCATCACCGAACGCCATCCGCCGCCTCGAGCTCGTCGTCGACCGCCTCCGACCATCTCCTCCGACTCCACGACCACCGTTGGACTCGTCGTCGCCCGCTACATCGCCCCGACCCCTCCATCTTCATCATAGACGACCGGAGTGCCACCGCCACCGACGTTCGAGCCGCCACCGCCGCCGACGACCTCGTTGGAGTCGCCACCACCGCTGTAAGCAACCTCCACCGTCCGATCTATTATGGACAGCGCAGATTAGATCTAACGAACGGTTACGTTTTTTTATTAGATCGGTTTAGTTCCGGTTAGTTTCGGCTTTATTAGGTTTAGATCGGTTCAAATCTAGCCGGTTTAGCCGAGCGTTTTTTTTCTGTTTAACCGTACGCGTTTTATTTAGTTTACGACCGAGCGTCGTTTAGTTGAGATCGCCCATTGCTTAGGCCCAATAGCAGCTCGACGCGTAGTACCTGCCCGTTTGTTTTTTTTGTTTATTTTCGTTTCTGTTTTAAAAAAAATAATAGTTTCAATTTTAGATTGCTTATAACTTTTATGTTTTAGATTCAATTTGAGTGATTCTTTTTGCATTGTGTCACAAATTTGTTGGAGTTTTTGTTTGCGTACTTAGTTTGCAAATTTGAGTAGTTTAAATTTGAATTATTTCAAATATGCTTCAAACACTGTTTTGGCTCTAGTTTGAGTTTTATAAAATATTTTTGATTGATTCTTTTTGCTACTGTTTTATTATGGTTTTTTCTATCCAGTAGGATATATTTATTTATTTTTAGTTTAATTTTAAATTAAGTTTTTAGCAAAACAGTACTGTTTTAGTTATAGTGTTGTTTTAGTCTTTTCTTTATTGTTTTTATTAGTTTTAAATTATTTCTTTTTGTCACTTTTGAAAAATTTAGTTTTGTTTCTGTTAGTCAACGAAAGAAAATTTTATTTTTATTTCAAAAAATTTATTTTATTTAGTTTTGTATGAAAACTTGTTTATGTCATAGTTAGTGTTTCATAAAAGCTTTTTATTTGTTTCTTTTTGCAAATAAAATTTTATGAAAAATACCTTCTGTTAACTTAGTTGTTTTACTTTGTATTTTCTGTTAATTTATTAGTTTAGTGTTTTAATTGTTGTTAAGTTTTTACTTAGGACAAAACTGTTTTGTGTTATGTCTTAGAGTTTTCTTTAGTAGTTTTGTTGTGTAGTTTTCCTTTGTTTTTATTTGGTGTCCCTTGTTGATTTGCATTTTATTTGTTGGTTTTATTATGAGTGTTAGAATTGCTTGCTAGTATGTTTGCTTATATGAATGCTATGTTTGACTATATAGATTTTCAACGGAGTGACGAATAGTTCTACCAAGTCATTATTCTGAGAGCTTTGTTATCTTCATCAAGTAATACCAGGCAAGTTCACTTTGACCATGCTTTCATACCTATGTTTTTACTGCATTTAGTGGCATCTTTGCAACAACCCTCCAGTAGTGATATTGAATTCTTGTAGTTGAGTAGTATGCATGAGGTAGGAACCCATCACCCTGTTACCAAGCCCGGGACGTTATTTATTTTAATGCTACGCTATAGTAGACGGGGTTTGGTATGAGTGCACGAGAGTGGTGTGAAGAAGGAGGACTCTACGTCAATGACGACAACTCCATGATGGCATCTGCAAGGACTGCATCTTCAAGGCCTCAAGACTTCAAGACTCGAGACAAGAATTCAATACACACTACTGGGTGAAGGACGGTTGACGGGCACCCTGGAGAAACCAGTGGATGGCCGGGATGCATGGAGAAGCGCCATGACATCTTGCGGAAAGCTTCACCCAGACTCAAAGAGACGGAAGAATACTTCATGCCCGGAAGCTTACCTGTGCAACCGCAAGTCACTATGGGCTCTGGCTTGGTTGACCTTAGTTGTGACTCTGGCTGGGACGGTGCTAGCAGATGTAGAACTACGGTAGGATTGGATGAGCACCGGACAGTGGTCAGAGGAACTCTTTGGAAGACCATGTTTCGGTCATCTTGTTCTCAAACACCCTGAAGTGCGAGAACGTAAAAAGAGGGATCGAATCTTGCGGGTAAAGTGTACAAACCTCTGCAGAGGGTTAAAACCTAATCGATTAGCCGTGTCCCCGGTTACGGACAATTTGAGCCTCTGGACTTGGATCTATCTCGGAACTCTCAACAGCGGACTGATAATATAATTGTGGGCAACTTATGATGATTTGGGCTATGAGACATCGGTTGGCGGAACCATGTCATGATAGAAAACTCCGTAGTACAGACTCCGGTTAATTCTTTGATGTAGGGAAAATAAAACCAGCTTTTACGCAAACAAAACTCAGATACAGAGCCACAAAGCCATATTGCATATAGTATAGTTTTATCATCTGTTTTCTCATGTTGTGATCTTGCCGGTACATTCAATGTACTGACCTACACGGCTGCAACGTATCATGTTGCAGATACTTTCTTCGACGAGTAAGAGTACGGTACAGGGTTACGGTCTACACTCAACTTGCCGATGGCGTTGATGGGACTCCACACCCGTTAATTGTTTCCGCTGAGTATTATGAGGTATATATCAGTTTTACGTTATTTATACATGTGATTGCACTTTGATATATACATTGATGTACTGTGTGTGCCAGCATACTGATCCAGGGATGGCACAGATACATAGAGACTTGACCGTCTGAGGTCGGGTCGCTACAGAGGACGATGCCACTTCACCAGCTATGGCTTCACTGCATCAAGATGTTGCATCAGGCCCAACTACACCACCAAACTCCAACATCGGCCCGGCTGCCCCAACATCTTCTCCAACACCTCATGGGAACGCTTAGACACTCTATGTCTCCACTCCTTTTTGGTCATTCCTGACAAAAGGGGGACACACATATGGGTTGATAGTCTTCAAGCGGGTCTATATGGGTCGGGTGCATATCTTTGTTAAGTTTTGCATTTCTCGTTCTTGAATTGTTGATTTTGAGTTGTAACACTTAAGTCCAGATGGGATGTCTGCTACATTTGCTGCTATCTTTTATTGCGTGGTTAAATTCCTATCTTATGCAGATGAAGTCATTCTGTAGACGCCCAATTTTCATTGTGCATGTCATTATCTTCAATACATTTTTGTATGCATGATGAATTGTCTTCATGAATTGAAGGAGATCTCCACAAAGCAAAACCTGCAATGTGCATTTGCATTCAAAGGCAAACTACTTATGTGCACATCTTCAGGGGGAGCCCCTTTTAACTTCATGAAGCCAATGATCGTGTTCTTTAACTTTCACATATTTTTATCCCCGTTGAAAACTTCAACCAGTTTGTCATCAATCGCCAAAAAGGGGGAGATTGTAAGTGCATCTAGTGCGACCCCTAGTTAGTTTTGGAGTATTGACGACAAACGTGGTTGAGGGATTAATGTGTTTGTGAGACTCACAGGATAACACAGGTAGAAGTCCCTCATTGATTCGGTTTACCTATCAGAGATGAACTCTAAAAATGTAGGAAGACATTGGCAATGGTGGTTCGTGAAGACATTCATGTCGAAGATAATGACGTGTGAAGACATTCACTTGAAGACAATGGAGTGCAAAGACATAGTTTCTTTCGTTATTTCATTTTCTTCTTTCTTGAGTCAGAGGAACCACCGAACTGTTAAGTGGGGTCCAAGTGAACACAGTCGGAAAACTGATGTGATGCTCAACCCAAATCTTATATCTTCGGGGTGAAGACAATGAGAGAAAATCTTATCCAGAGTTGGATGAGTCAGGTCTGCTTGTAGCCCAAGTCAAGCTGTCGCGTGTGTCTGAAATCCGATCGTTGGACATGTATTGGTTCCCTAGTGACTCAGGGTCATTTCGGATATAACAGGTCGGGTTGCCTCCTGCCTATAAATAGCCCACCCCTACACCAGAAATTGGTGGCTGCTCAGAGTTAGTGCACGACTTTTGTCGTTTGAGAGCAATCCACCTCCGAACCCTTTGAGAGAGAAACCTTGCGAGGACAAAGCCCAAAACACCCAGAGCCCAAAGAGTGTTTGGCATCACTGAAGTCTTTCTGTCCGCATGATCTGAAGACTTATTACACTTGAAGATTGTGTTCTTCCAGTCGGTTAGGCGTCGCGTTCTGAGGATCCAAGAGTCATTGTTGATCGCCGATGAACGAAGCCTGTGAAGCTTTGGAAGTCTACCTTGAAGACTTACTAGAGTGATTGGGCGAGGAACAAGTGTCCTTAGCTCAAGGGGAATAAGGTGAAGATGCGGTCTTCTGAGTTCAATCTCAGCCTGCCTAACCAGACGTACAGTTGTCACAGCAACTGGAACTGGTCTACCATATCCTTGTCTTCACTTTACCCTTTACTTACAGTTTTGCTTCGTGAAGTCATTGCTTGCCAGCTCTGTTTGACTTCACTGTGTGAAGACATTCTTTCTGTTTGCATGTTTGGCTTCAAACTGTCTTCCTAGTCTAATCCACTCTACCTAGCTGTTGTTTGTCTTCGTGTTTACTCTGTACTATTTCTTAGACTATGGCATGACTAGTGTAGTTTATCTTCCGCTCCATACCGTGTAGGTTGCATTTGGTTGTCTGTCTTCGAAGACATTGCCTCTCTTGAATACTTTCATAAAAATTGCTTATTTATCCCCCTGTCGGATCACGGGTTCCGGCAAAACCCTCAAGGTTCAAACACTGGGGTGCGCGTGAAGATTTCCTCCCTACCGATCCACGCCCTAGCTCGCTAAGATCTCGCGGACGAACTCGACGAACTCACAACACAAAGGACACAAGATTTATACTGGTTCGGGCCACCATTGTGGTGTAATACCCTACTCCAGTGTGGTGGTGGTGGATTGCCTCCTGGGCTGATGATGAACAGTACAAGGGGAAGAACAACCTTCTGAGGTTGAGGTGTTCTTGTGCTTGGCCAACTTGCGTGGGTGAGGACTCCATGCCCCCTGCTGTGGTGGCTAGTTCTATTTATATAGACCCTGGTCCTCTCCCCAAATATTGAGCGGGAAGGGAGCCAACAATGGCCAATTTGAAAGGGGACAGCTAGTACAGCTTATCCTGACAAAAGTAGTCTTCGCCTGTGAAAGGCTCTGGTGGTGACGCCGCCTTGGGCTCCATGGTGACCTCCGTCTTGCCATCCTGCTGGTCTTGGTCTCGTTGCACTGATATGGAAACCTTTGCTTGATGCCTCGGTACTCCGCGCCTGCGCTTGCCTCCTTACCACCAAAGAGGAAACAAGGACACTACGCGCGCTGGCGCCCGCCTGGTCTCGATCGTCATGGCTCACGTCACGAGAACCTCGCGAGGTTTTCTCTACCTTGATCTCTCCGCTCTTCGTGAGGCAGCCTGGTGAGGCTGCTCCTGAGGAGGTCTTGCGTTGTCCGCCTCGCGAGGCTTGGCCCCCTCGCGAGGGTCTTGAATGCCTTGTCGATGAAGATGGGCCGTACAGGCCTGCTAGCTCAGCCACGCCGTGGGCCGCAGGCAGGGAAGTCTGGGGACCCCCGTTCCAAGAACGCCGACAGTAGCCCTCGGGCCCAAGGTGCGCTCGGGCTTGGCTTCGAGGTGAAGCCAAAGGTCAAGTACGGAGCACCGCGGGTCCCAAAAGCCTGCAGCCTTGGTCGCCGCGTGGCGGTTGATTGGACGTGGGCGTCTCCGCTTCCCCACGCTGCCTCGGCAACTGCTCGACTTGACAAGTCCCTGCGACATGCAAGGAAAACCATCATTACCTGTGATCGTGGGAGGCGTCGGTTGGCCTTCTTCCGCTATAAATGGGGAGGGGGGCAGAGCCCCCGTCGCCCATCTCTTCCTTGTTCGCTTGCTCCTCCTGCTATGCTCCATCACCGGCTCCCATGGCGCCGTCGAACAGGTTCTCCGCTGCAGAGAAGGGAAAGGCCCCTCGCGAGGGGCCCGGCTCCCCGGCGCCCAAGTGGGGACGCGGCCGTCCCCGCAAGCACACCGCAACTCTCGCCGTGGCCCCCCGCTCCCGGCGTGGCGCTGCTGCGCGTGGCAGGGTTCGCTCCGGTCACGGCAGTCCCGTTGATGAAGTGAGACATGCCGTGGTTGCGTGGCCTCCCTGGCCGCGCTTCCACTCGGCAGAGGTGCTGCCGGAGTTCGTTGCCTGGTCAGAGGATCCGGCCGACAACTGGCTTCAGCTTCCGTGCTTCTTCGTCGACGAGCTGCCAGCCTCTGGTCCAGGCGGGCTCTGGCTGCAGGCAGACGGGTGCTACAGCAGGGCCTCCTGGGTCGTGGTTGAGGTCTCCGCTGCGGGCAACATAGCTCTGGCCCGAGGTTGGCAGACGTTCGCCCGCGCGCGCGGCCTGGGCAGGCGATGCACCCTCCATTTCAAGTACAACGACGATGCGACCCTCTATGTGAGGGTGTTTGGGGAAGATGGTCGCCGCGCCGGGTGCTGCCCCGAGATGAACGACGGCGAGGAGGTGCTCGGCCTTGTCGACGGCCGCGACGAGGGCGAGGGCGAGCCCGCCGGCCGCGCCTCTTCCAGTTATGGTGGCTCTTCTCTTGGCGACAGCTCTAGTAGCGGCGGCTACGACCAGCCGCCACGCCATCACGCTCGCTTCAAAGGTGGTGGCGGGTCGTCTCGCCGCCGCGCCTCCATGAAGCGCGAGAGAGATCCAGCTAATGCTCAGGACACCGCCAGGAGCCTGCCCCCATGGGCCGCTGCAACGCCGCTTTTGTTTTGCTCTTCTTTTCTTCCCTGCATCAAAATGAAACCAACATGGGCCCGTAGGGGCGTGTATCAAATTATGATTCCTTAATTAGTACGCTATGCTTCTCGTTTCTGTGTGGTGTTGTTATTTCGCGCAGAGATAACTTAGCCTGGCGCGTTCGGGGTAGCCCCCTCTTCGCAAGGCACTTGTTTCCTCGTGCCCGTCTTGAATTAGTGGTCCCTCAGGAACTGCAAAAAATTCGTTAGGAAGCTCGCTAGGAGACTTATCGTTCGCCCGAGCCTTGCCCCAGCGCTTCATATCGCGGTACCCGAGGGGCACGGACTAGGAGAGATGCGCCAGCTTGCGGGCTCGAACGAGGGTGGCTTGCGAGAAGGAAGAGAGAAGGCAAAATGCTGGCGAGGGCACCTGCCTAGCCCCCTTGCGAGGTATGCGAGAGAGAGAACACAAGTGAATTAGAGTTGGAAAAGGCGGCAAAAGGAGACGGAACCGAATCAACAAGGAACACCAGAAGCAAACTCCGATTAAGAGAAGGCGAGCCAACTACGGAAAGCAACTGAAAAGCCGCGTCCAGCACCTAGTCTATTATTCAAGTCTTCTCACCAGCGCGGAGCTAAGTGCTGCCACTAGGCGTGGGAGGGAGCCCCCGAGGCGTGAGGGCAACACTCCTGAGACTCCGGGGCGTGTACATCCCCACTCATTATTACGTGAGAGTGTCACGGGGGGCGATTCTTCACAGGCACCGGGCCTTCTTCATAGGCACTGGGCCTTTCTTCACAGGCACTGGGCCTTGCTTCATGGGTAGAACTTCCGGAGGTGCTGGATGTTCCAGGCGTTCTGGATGGGTACCCCATCCTGCGTCTCCAGGCACGCGGCGCCAGGCCTGGAGACATGGACGACCCTGAACGGGCCCTCCCACATAGGTGAGAGCTTGTGCAGCCCTTCCCTGGAGAGGACCCTCCTCAGGACGAGGTCGCCCGCCTCGAGCGTCCTGGAGCAAATGTTGCGGGAGTGGTATCGCCGCAGCGCCTGCTGGTACCTTGCCGCCCTCAGTGCAGCTTCGTGACGACGTTCCTCCCCCAGCACGAGGTCCATCCCCCATGTGGCAACCTGCTGTGTTTCATCAAACGCCTGGACCCGTGCGGAGCGATGCTTGACCTCATGAGGAAGGACCACTTCGGCTCCGTAGACAAGGAAGAATGGGGTATCGCCCGTTGGCTTGGTGACGGTGGTGCGGATGGACCACAACACGGACTGGAGCTCGTCATGCCAGCCCCTGCCGCAGGCCTCGAGCTTCTTCTTGAAGGTCCTAGTCTTGAGGCCCCTCAGGACCTCTGCGTTGGCGCGTTCGGCCTGACCATTGCTCATGGGGTGTGCCACCGAAGCGTAGCAAATCTGCGTTCCAAGGTTAGCACAGTAGGTTTTGAAGAGGTTATTAGTGTATTGCGTGCCGTTATCTGTGATGATGCGGTTGGGAACCCCGAAGCGGCTCACGAGGCCCTTGATGAACTTGACAGCAGAGCCAGCTGGGATGGTGCGGACAGCTTCCACTTCCGCCCACTTGGTGAACTTGTCGATGGCGACGTAGAGGTAGCGGTAGCCCCCAGGCGCTCGAGGGAATGGGCCCAAGATGTCCAGCCCCCAGACCGCGAACAGCCACGTGAGTGGGATGGTCAGGAGGCCTTGAGCTAGCTGATGGATCTGCTTGGCGTGGAACTGGCAGGCTTCGCAGGACTTCACCAGCTCAGCTATGTCGTTGAGCGCGGTGGGCCAGTAGAACCCACTGCGGAATACTTTTTCGACGAGGGTCCGTGGTGACGAGTGGTGCCCGCAGTCCCCGCTGTGTATGTCAATTAGCAACTCCTTCCCCTGGTCCCTGGAAATGCAACGCAGTGAAACGTCATTTGGCCGCTTCCTGTACAACTCACCGTCCTGGATGCAGTATGTCGTGGCTTGCCGGGCCACGCGCTCTGCATCCTCCTCCTTCTCCGGCAGCGCCCCTTGCATCTGATATTCCTTGAATTCCTTGGTCCAGCATCCCTCCTGGGGCTCGAGCGCCAAGAGCAGGCGAGCTCCTGAGGTCGGGCCACAGGCTGGGGCTCCTGTGGCAGGGCGGCTGTGGGAGCTCCTCCCGAGGCTGAGCCGTGCTTGAGAGTGGTGGCGTTGCTGACGGCTTGAAGAGCCGCTCCTCGCAGACGCCGGGCTCTTGGGGCTGCCGCTTGGACGCCCTCCTGGCGATGTCGTCGGCTTCCTTGTTGGTGCCACGGGGCACATGCTGCAACTCCTGGCCTAGGAATTTCTTTTCCATCTTACACACTTCCGCGAGGTATGCCTCCATGTGCTCGTCCTTTGGCTCGTACACTTTGTTGGAGAAGTTGACGAGGAGCTGTGAGTCGCCCCTACTGGTGAGGCGCTTCACCCCCAGAGCTGCCGCGGCTTTCAGGCCGGCTATGAGGCCTTCATATTCTGCGATGTTGTTGGAGACCTTCTCGCCCCGCTGAAAGCAGAGCTGCACGACGTAGTATAGCTTGTCCTGAGTGGGCGAGATGAGTACTACTCCAGCCCCCACGCCCTGATGCGCGAACGCGCCATCGAAATACATAACCCAACCGTCTGTCACCTCGCTTCCTGGTCAGGTGGACCGGTCTTCGCCTACTTCAAGTGTCGGGGCGTCCGTCCATTCTGCCACAAAATCAGCGAGCGCGGCTCCCTTGATGATCCTAGTAGTGCTGAACTCCAACTGGAATGCATGTAGCTCGATGTTCCACTCAGCGACCCTTCCAGCAGAGTTGGGGTTCCTGAGCACCCTCTCCAATGGGTAGGCTGAGACGACCTTGATGGGGTGGCCCTGGAAGTAGTGCCGCAACTTGCACGAGGTCACCGGGAGAGCGAGCAGGAGCTTCTGAGGCATGGGATATTGTGCCCTCGCGTCCCGCAACACCGTGCTGACGAAATACACCGGGTGCTCGATGAGGGCAGGCGTGTTGGTGAGGCTCGTGTCTTGCGAAAGTTGGGGTGTCTCCTGAGGTGGCGGAACTCCTGGCGCCTGATCGCTTGCGGGAATCTCTGTGACGTCGTTCTGTCGAGCTTGGTCTTCTGTTGTTGCCGCTACGGCTCTTGCTGCGCCTTCCTGATCTTGCATCATCTCGGTTGGCGGCGTAGCTTGGCGCGGCGCACCCTTGGCTTGGTACTCCTCCCGAACCGCCGCTAGCGCCGCGCTGGCGGCGTACGGGGTGGCGGCAAGATAAAGTACTAGAGGCTCAAGAGGTCGTGCCGCCACCATCACTGGAGGGCTGGTCAGGTATCTCTTGAGGTCTTGGAAAGCTCGGTCGGCCTCCGGGGTCCACTCGAATGGGCCCTTCTTCTTCATCAGCTTGAAGAAGGGTAGGGCGCGCTCTCCCAGCTTGGAGATGAAGCATCCCAATGCAGTTACCCGTCCAGCCAGCTTCTGCATCTCCTTGAGGGTCTGCGGTGGGCTCATATCCTCAATGGCCTTGATCTTCTCTAGGTTGGCCTCGATCCCTGTGTGGGACACGAGGAATCCCAGCAGCTTGCCGGAAGGGACACCAAACATGCACTTCTCCAGGTTTAGTAGCAAGTTCACCTGGCGCAGGCTCGCGAAGGTCTCCTCTAGATCTTGGATCAAGATTCTTGCCTCCCGAGACTTCACCACAATGTCGTCGACGTAGGCCTTCATGTTTCTCCCGAGCTGCCGCCCTAAGGTGATGTGCATCCGCTGCTGAAAGGTCGCGCCCGCATTGCACAGTCCGAAGGGTATGCAGGTGTAGCAGTACACCCCACACGGGGTCAGGAAGGCTGTCTTCTCTACATCCTCCACCGCGATCTTGATTTTGTGATACCCTGAGAACGCATCCAGGAAGCACAGCAGGTCGCACTCGGCGGTGGAGTCAACGATCTGGTCGATGCGTGGGAGTGGGAACGGATCTTGGGGGCAGGACTTGTTGAGGTTGGTGAAGTCGACGCACATTCGCTCCTTCCCGCCTTTCTTCAGCACTACGACAGGGTTCGCCAGCCATTCGGGGTACCTAACCTCGCGAATGGCACCTGCCGCCTCCAACTTGCGGGTCTCTTGGACGATGAAGGCCTGCTTCTCTGTGGACTGCCATCTCGCCCGCTGCTTCACATGGCGCACATTGGGGCACGCCCTTAAGTGATGCTAAATCACCTCTCTCGGGACTCCAACCAGCTGATTGGGCTCCCATGCGAATATATCCTTGTTTACACGCAAGAACTTCACGAATGCTTCCTCTTGGCTTGGGTCGAGGCCGGCACCTATGGTAAAGGTGGCTCCCGAGGACCCGTCCTCGTTGACTAGCACCTGCTTGGTTTCCGCCTTGTCTTGTGTGAACAACTACTTCTTCTTGGTTGGTGCGGCTCCCTTGGGCTCGGAGGTGCCCGCGTCGGCACGCTGCACCGCCGAAGTGGTCTTGAGGGCGAGCTTGAGCGCCGCCAGGGCCTCCTTGGCGTCCCCCTTGATAGTGAGGACGCCTTTGCTCCCAGGCATCTTCATGAGGTTGTAGGCCGGATGAGTCGCCACCATGAACTGGGCCAGAGCTAGGTACCAGAGAATGGCGTTGTACGGGAGGCTGATGCGGGCGATGTCGAAGTCAACTAGCTCGGTGCGGTAGTTGTGCGCGTGCCGAAGGTGACGGGGAGGCAGATCTGCCCAGGGAGCGGGCAGTGCCGCCACCAACTCCTGAGAAAGGCTTGCTGAGGCTGAGCCGCTCGAGCGGCACGTGAAGAAGGCTGAAGGCCTCCACGGAGAGCAAGTTGAGGCCGGAGCCGCCGTCGATGAGCGTCTTGGTGACGGCCACATTGCAGATGGTGGGCGTGCAAAGCATCGGAAGCATGCCTGAGCCGACGGTGGTGACGGGTTGGTCTTCTGAGCTGAAGGTGAGGTCGGCCTCAGGCGCAGCCCAGCACGGCGGAGCCCCCGAGCGCTTGGAAGCGGCACCAATCTGGCGGAGGCACGACTTGATGTGGCGATCCGAAGGCGGCGCTTGAGAGCCACCTAGCAGGGCCGCGACCGCGTGGTGCACCGGTGCCGCGTAGCGCGCAGTGAAGAGGTCGCGCAGCTCCTCCCAAGATGCCACCGTGGATCCGGGGAGGTTGAGCAGCCAGGCGCGCGGCTCGCCGGCAAGTGCCATGGGAAGCCAGTTAGCCATGACCTTGTCATCACCCCCGACCTCGAGGACGGCCTCCTCATACGCCAGCAGGAAAGCTGACGGGTCTGCCGCACCGTCGTAGCGCGGCGGTATCTCCGGATTGAACTTAGGTGGCCACCGTACCTGCCGCAGGGCGGGGGCCAGGGCTCGGAGCCCCCTGGCCCCGTCGTCAACGCCTGCCGTCGGAGTCGGTAGCAGGGCGCCTGCCATGAGGGCGGAGCGCGGTGGCGACGGAGCATAGATCGACGAAAGGGAAGCTACGGCGCACCCCTACCTGCGCGCCAAATGTCGGATCACGGGTTTCGGCAAAACCCTAAAAGTTCGAACACTGGGGTGCGCGTGAAGATTTCCTCCCTACTGATCCATGCCCTAGCTCGCTAAGATCTCGCGGACGAACTCGACGAACTCACAACACAAAGGACACAAGATTTATACTGGTGTGGGCCACCGTTGTGGTGTAATACTCTACTCCAGTGTGGAGGTGGTGGATTGCCTCTTGGGCTGATGATGAACAGTACAAGGGAAAGAACAGCCTCCTGAGGTTGAGGTGTTCTTGTGCTTGGCCAACTTGCGTGGGTGAGGACTCCATGCCCCCTGCTTTGGTTGCTAGTTCTATTTCTATAGACCCTGGTCCTCTCCCCAAATATTGAGCGGGAACGGAGCCAACAACGGACAATTTGAAAGGGGACAGCCAGTACAACTTATCCTGACAAAAGCGGTCCTCGCCTGCGAAAGGCTCTGGTGGTGACGCCGCCTTGGGCTCCATGGTGACCTCCGTCTTGCCGTCCTGCTGGTCTTGGTCTCGTTGCACTGATATGGAAACCTTTGCGTGATGCCTCGGTACTCCGCGCATGCGCTTGCCTCCTTAGCACCAAAGAGGAAACAAGGACACTGCGCGCGCTGGCACCTGCCTGGCGCCCGCTTGGTCTCGATCGTCATGGCTCACGTCACGAGAACCTCACGAGGTTTTATCTGCCTTGATCTCTCCGCTCTTCGTGAGGCAGCCTGGTGAGGTTGCTCCTGAGGAGGTCTTGCGTTGTCCGCCTCACGAGGCTTGGCCCCCCTCGCGTGGGTCTTGAATGCCTTGTCGATGAAGATGGGTCGTACAGGCCTGCTAGCTCAGCCACGCCGTGGGCCGCAGGCAGGCAAGTCTGGGGACCCCCGTTCCCAGAACGCCGACACCCCCCTCTAGTCGATAACTAGCACTTTAATTTCGTATGAGAGCAAGCTGCTCCCTTGTTCTGGGTGATTCAGTTTAACCACGTGGAGATTTAGCTATGTCGAATGCAGGGATAATGAAAGTCTCCGCTGCGTGCCCCATCTTCAATGGCACTGATTACCCCTACTTGAAGAATAAGATGCACATGCATCTTGAAGCCATTGACAACGACCTCTGGTATGTCGTCAAGACTGGCGTTCCCGACATCGGTGAAGGCGTCACCGCTGCTGATGTCAAGAGGTTCACGCAACTGGACTCAACCGCCAAGAACATCATCCACTACAAAAAAAGGACACATCCGTGCTATTTTGGGCCGAACAAAATTTTTCCTGTCATGCTTATGACACTTCTATGATGATAATTATGACAAAACCCGGTATCATGATAGATGTGGTGGGCTCCAACTTCTATGACAAAAAATCATGACAGAAAATGGGCTTTTCGTCCTGGGCGGGCCGGAGATGCACCTGCATGACATTCTTTGGGCCGTCCATGACGGAGAAAATCATGGTAGAAGCAAGGGCGAGGAAAATATAGGGGAGGTCCTGGTTACGGTGGGTGGTCAAGGCCGAGCGATGCAGTGTGGTTTGCGCGTTTCTCTCGTACGCACGCGTGGTGCGAGCCATGTCGCTATAACTGAACCCGAGCGATCTCCTGCTGCTACGTACTGAAGCCGATCGATCGATCCCTTCGCTCCTAACTGAACCCGACCGAGACTCCTACGCTGCTAACTGAACCCGATCGATCGCTGCTGCTGCATGCTTACTGAAGCTGATTGAACCCCCGTGCGAGACGTAGCTAGTGTGACACCCAAAATTTTTAATTGGTTTTATCAAAATCTTTTATTTGATTTGAGGAGGGTATTTAAATTTTCTTCTAAAAGGATTTTCCCTCTCAAAATATTTTTTTTTGTGACAAGTGTTTTGTTTTGGATTCACCCAAGGCTTGATTTTGGTCTTGGAGGTTTTTCCATCTTATGTGGACTCAAAACCAAATGCTTTTCATTTGGGAAATTTCTTTTGAAAAATCTTTTTTAATAGCCGTATGGCATTTGGAATGATCCTATCCCCCTTTTCAAAATCCCTCTTGCCATGGCATGAGTGGAAATCCCCTCCCAAAAGCCTTTCTCCATCTTTGGATCATGATATGCTTCAAATCCAGCAAGTTGAACCTCTCCATATTTTTGTTTCCATTTAATTCTTATCAAAAACAATTTCTGCCCTCTATTCTAGCTCTTGGAGATTTACAAAGGAGCTACCCTTTCTGCTTTGAGTTTTGCCTCCAAACCTTTTTCCCTAGCTAGTCCTTAGAGCCCTCAACCAAGATCCATGAAGATCCACTAGTCTCCAGTTCAAATATTTCAAATTGTGCTTGCTGCAAGTTTGGACCTTATTTGCCAAATTTGATGAAATTCATTTGAATTCTCCTCCTAAAAATCTGAGAAAATTCAGGCAGCCTCTGGGTGCATTGAGAGGTCACCTCACCAAGTCCCAGCTCCAGAATTTTTTTTCTTCATGCCAAATCATTTCGTCGAACACCTGACTGGCACTGTTGCTATCATGTTCAGAAAGTTCAGTTAAACAGTTTCAGGAACACTGTCGTTTTCTTCAGAGCCCGTTGTCGATCTCGCCAGTACCCCGGTGTCGCCGTGCTTCCTGTCAACTCCTTCTTATCTATGCGCCGGACGATCACCTGGAAGCTTGCGGGCGTCGGCGACGAGCAGGAGGAGGTGCGCCACCCCGTGAGCGACGGCAGCGGCGGCTTTGCGGCCGCCAGAGAGAGGCGCAGCGTGGACGGCGCCACCCAGCGCTGCCCAAGCCACCGGAGGCCGCCGCGTGGCCATCCACTCCCCCGTGCGCGCTGCCACCCTTCGTCGTGAACTGCTAGGCGCGGAGCGCGCTCTCTGCCGCCGCCGTGCCCGTACGGCCGCCCCGTCAATGATCGGTGCATTACGCCTTGCCAGACCGAGGTTTAGCGGTGGAACGGCACCAGTGATCTTCTCTGATGGTGCCTAGCCCCCTAAACCCCCTGCCCAACCACTGCCTCGCCGTAATCGCTCGCCGGAGATATCCCGTTCACGGCCACCCCCTCGAATCGCCTATAAATAGAGGCCCCGAGCTCGAACACGAACTCACACCACCCCTACGCACCACCAATACCACGCCAAGCCACTGGTAGAGCCACGAGGGAGCCTTCTTCCCCAACTCCGGCCGCCTCGACCCGCCACGGGACCCAGCTCGATTCGCTCCCGTGCGTGCACCTCTACCCCACATCTCTTGCCAGTAGCTTCCTTATGCATCCACTCTGCTGACCCGCGCTTCAATTTGGAGATTGCAGCACCCACCGGAGTTCTCCACCATCGCCCGAACCACCGTCCGCCGGAGAAAGTGTCGCCGTCGACGTGGTGCTCTCCGACGACCAAGTCCACCACCCACCGACGCGGAAGAACACGCTGAACCTCTTGGTACCCTCCGATCTCTCTGTCTCGCCGTGGTTCGACGCCGGCGACCACCGCAACCTTCGGGCGCCGGTGAGGTCCGTTGGCCGTTTTTAAACCTGACGTGTGGACCCCCCCCCCCCGTCAGCCTCTCTTCTTTCTCCCCCTCGAACCATTTTCTATTGGCGCCTTTGGGAAAATGCGCTTTCCCTTCGGGCTGGCGCATTTCTTTCCGAACCGTTTTCTGTTTTCTCAGTTAAGTCCCTGGTTTTTTTTGTTTCATCACAGATTAGTCCCTGGTTTTTTTCTGTTTCATCACAGATTAGTCCCTGGACTAAAACCCTTATAACTTTTTAATAAAATATGATTTTTGATTGATTCTTTTCCTGACAGTCTTGTATTTTTGTCTAGTTTTTTATAGTATTTATTTGGAAATTTTTTGGAACAAGTTTTATGCACGCGATGGTTTTCACGTTAGTGTGCGTTTTCGCTATACCGTAGGTTCCGGAAGAGGTGAAGGAGCCGCGAACTTCGCCGAGCTAGACTCCGACTTCTCCGAACCAGGCAAGCATGTTTGAACCTTCGATATGATAGGTGTTTTGCATGTTTGCTTGAATGGTTTGTGCATGGCATATGAGCATCGGTGAGTATCTCGTTGCATGTAGGGCAACTATCCGTGTTCTCCGAAGTTACTGTGATCTCTGAGGAGAGATGACCTGATCATGTGGTGACATGAAAGGTAGTGGGGTGGTATTGTTGTAGCAAGCCAGCCTTACGTCATCCGTTAAACTCCGACGTTAGCGTGGACTGAGTCACGTTACCGTTCTTCCCCTTTTGTGCTGCCACATGTTTTCTGCTAAAAATACGGTTTAGTAAGTTGGTAACCTCTTTCCGTGTACACACCAAATAGAGGGGCCGGGATGAGGGTTCCATGGCCCTGGATTAAAGCCAGTCATCCGGTCAGGGGGCATGGATGTTTCCAGTTGGGACCGAGAGGGGGGCACCCCTTAGAGCGCGCATATATAAATTTGATCCCATGCTACGCGAGGTTGTAGCCTCCCCGTCTCAAGGTTTTTCTTGAACGTTGCCGAGGGTGATTCCTAGCTTTGGAATGTTGAATGGGTGTGTACTGGTTAGATGTGTTTCTTCCAAAACACCGTAAACGGAACTAGTCCCCATGACTATTGAAATCCGTTGGCTGTGGTTAAAGTACAAACTCTGTAGAGTCAAATCCTTCCGAGTCATCGTGTCCATGGTCAAGGACCATGGCCAGTATATCTATATCTATGTCAGTCCTCGTGGTAGATCCCCGGTGAACAAGCTTGAGTGGTATACTCGTTTGAATTGTTATTCCTGTTATTTACTTTATTTTATCACGTATCTGAATATTTCCTGGTTATGATATTAAATTCATGAGCTGCTAAATTAATAAGTTGTGAAATATAAGCCCTTTATGTGATGTCGCCCACACGTCCGACTGTGGCACTCTTGTTATTTACTTTTGATATAAGCCCTTTATGTGATGTCGCCCAGACGTCCGACTGTGGCACTCTTGTTATTTACTTTTGATATAAGCCCTTTATGTGATGTCGCTCAGACGTCCGACTGTGGCATTCTTGTTACTTACTTTTGATATAAGCCCTTTATGTGATGTCGCTCAGACGTCCGACTATGGCACTCTTGTCATTTACCTTCAATATAAGCCCTTTATGTGATGTCGCTTCAGACGTCCGACTGTGGCACGCACTGCCATTTATATTCTTTTATAAGCCCTTTATGTGGTGTCGCCTTGACGCCCGACTGTGGCATTGTTATTCTTTTTGTATCCTTTCGAGGAGTCATTCAGACACTCGCTTGGCCCTCAGTATTACTTTGGGATTTTGGGAGGACTACCGCCCGACTCCCCTTTTATTTTCCATGCATTGCCATCTCGTTGTTTGAGTACGATCTATTAATCCGTTCACATGCTTCATGTTTACATTTGTTATATCTTATGTCCGAACTGTCTTGCGAGTACTTTCATAGTACTCACCTGGCTTGTTGATTTGGCCAGATGTTGACGAAGGCGATCTCATGGATGAAGAGTTTGATAGTGAGTCCGACGCCTAGAGGAGTCCCAGTCAGTCCCGTGCGATCCTGGATATTGGTCACTTGTATTATATACGCTTCCGCCGCCCGCAATAAGCATCCTCGAGCCTCACTCCGTCGCTCGAAGAGCTGTTAGATTCAGGAGTCTTTTCACCCACTTCACTGTGATATTTCCACTACCGCTTTTATCGTGAGCTAGTAGTTATGCCACCCCTATCCGCCTTTAAGTATTATTGGCGAGTTTGTAATAAATTGTTGAGCAGTCTCCGCTCAACCTTGTATTATATTCAGTACTCCTGGTATTTTTCTTCTGTGATCAAGACTTTGTCTACCAGTAAGAAGGATTCTTCTCTACTGGTCCGTAAAAGGGATCGATTTCTCAATAAATATTTTTATTGGAAAACCGGTCGTGACAGCTAGCCGGTTGGGTTGCCTCTGGATGAATAGTGCCTGTTGCTGCCGCGCACGATATGTAGAACGAGTCGAGACATGGTGTGAGTCGAGCCGGTTGGGTTGGCTGTGGATGAACAGTTCCCGGTGGGGGTTGGATGAACAGGACCCCAGCCGTGTGTATAGGCGGTTGCCGCTGGATGAACAGGACCCCGTGGTATATAGTACGCGGTTACTGCTGGATGAACATGTGCCCAAGGAGGCCGCCACACACCCAGCCGGTTGGGGGTAGATGAACAGGACCGCGTGGGGGCTGAATGAACTGAAGATGATGAAGGCTGGATGAACAGTGTCTGGTGGAGGCTGGACACGGTGGATGAACAGTAGCAGGTGGAGGCTGGAGGAAGTCGATGGTGGATGACCAGTAGCCCGTGGAGTCCCGTTTTATGTTACGCCACACCCCTCCCGATGAACAGGACCCCCGTTTCGACCATAGGAGGTTGAAGAGAAGTTCGTTTCCTCCATTTTGCGGTACGCCACACCCCTCCCGATCAACAGGACCCCGTTTCGACTGTAGGCACTCCAACATAAGTCCGTTTCCTCCGTTTTGCGGTACGCCAGACCCTTCCCGATGAACATGACCCCGTTTCGACCGTACGCGGTCAAATAGAAGGCTCGTTTCCTCCATTCTGCGGTACGCCAGACCTCGTTTCGGTTGTTCCGTCCAAGCCGGTTGGCTCCCGATGAACAGGACACGTTTCGACCCAGTGGCTTCGCTCCCGATGAACAGGATGCATTCCGACCCAGTCACTTGGCTCTCGGTGAAGACGACGCTGTTTCCTCCATTCTGACCCAGCCGATTAGCTGCCGATGAACAGGACAACGTCGCTGTCGTCCATTGCCTCTCCATGTACACGAGCCCAGGCCGTACGTATGCGCGAGTACGTGTTCGAGATCCCGCCCTTATGTACGTACGTAGTCGTATTTAATTTCTTGTAGCGTGGCTGTACATACGTGTACATGATATATATAGATGGGACCGCGTGACATGCTATGTCCGCGCCTCTACTACAACACATGCATCTCTTTACTCGGACACGGTTCATCGCTGCAGAGAGACCGATCAGTATGTACATACGCAATCGCGACCAGACAGACAACCCGACGTACGGTTCGACCCGGTGGGTCCCAGCTGTCAGGGAGGATAAGGAGGCACTTCCTTCCGTGCGAAGATATAGCTGGTGGGTCCCAGCTGTCAGGGGGAAGAATCATTTTTTTGCCTGTAATTTGGACGCACTTCCTTGCATACAAAGATGTACCTGGTGGGTCCCAGCTATCATGGGGGAAAAGTTTTTTTGAGGCCCTTCCGGTAGGTCCCGCTGTCAGGTGGAGGAATCATTATTTTGCGCATAATAAGGAGGCACTTCCTTGCTGCGGCCATGGAGCCAGCTGTCAGCCTCTCCACGTACAATCCTCTTTCGATGGAAGGTGTTCCTTGACCACGTTGACCATGCCGCGCCGAGAGCACCAAACCGGTGGACGACGGCGAGGCCTAAGATGGGAACGATTTGGAGTCATGGAACATGGGGCACTGTAGTCCCTGGCAAAGTGGAGTACGAGGGACTGGTTCGGCTGCCAGGTGAGGCTGCCTTTGCCGGAGAATAACAGAAGGTGTGGGTGAGTACAGGCATGACCTGGTCACCGTTGGGAGTAGACTGGGGTGGCGAGGCCTGCGCGGCAGCACAGCCGGCCACGGGAGGCAGATGCAGGTGCTCCAGCGGGCGATTGTTTTGGTAGCTGGAGCAAGAGCAACTAGATCAGAGATTGAAGAAGTAGGATCGCCGTTGGATGTCAATCCAACGACTACAGATGTCAGACTAATTAGTTGACTCTTTATTTTACACCATTAAATTGTTTTATTCACTAAATGGCCAACACCTTGCGCAGGCTTCGTCTAGTGGGCCAACAAAGTCAGCTTCGAAAGCTGTGGCGGAATGCAGCCCATTTATTTAGGTTTTATAGCCCATTTCATTTTGTTTGCCAATACATCTAGTTCCTGGGCTTTGACTGAAAAAATAATCTATTTCTGGGGCTGGTTAAGAATAATAATAGCTGATTTATTATTTATGATAATTGTTTCTCAAAAAAACTCCCTCCGTCCCATAATATAAGAATGATGTTGACACTACAATAGTGTAGAAGACGTTCCTATATTATGGGACGGAGGGAGTACTATTTACAGCGCATTTGATTATTTATTCGAATACACCTATTTACTGAGTTGGGTCAAAAATAATATTGCATACATGCAGAGCATTTATCATTTCTGGTAATTTACAAGCCATTTGATTTTAGTAGAAATGGATCCATTTTCTGGGATGGATGAAAAAACAATGATGGTCTGGACTGAGCATTTCGTATAAAAATAATATTGAGATACGAATACTATTACAAAATTAAGTTGGGCTTGGTAATCTTATTATATAAAAAGTGAACTGGGTTGTGCATTTTATTTTATTAAAAGAAAGATAGGCTAGGCTGCGCTTATTTTAGAATATTGTGTACAACTGTCAGCCCAGTTGCACTGCTGATGTTCAAAAAAATGGCCTGTGTAGCAACTTTACATAGCTACTCAGCCCACATTCAATGACGCTGGAAAGGCCGAAACAAGGCTTCTGTACAACTTTTTGAAGTCACTAGGCTCAATTAATAACTTAAGAAAAAAGGTAGAGTACAGTGGAACCTAATTAAAAGCTGTCACGAGCGAAGAAATAATTCAACGGGTCCCACTTGTGCGTGTGTGTGTGTGTGTGAGAGAGAGAGACCCATCGGTCGATGCTCGTAAATACATCTTTCAGCCATATGCATTGCTCATGCTCAGTAAAAACTTATATAGTTGACACAATCATATAGAACATCATAGCACATTGAACTTGCATAAAAAAATTCACGCAGGTGGCACAATCAGGGTGGAAGCAGTGGATCGCTACGGGTAGGGCTATGTTGAAACCAAAGAACTCGTACATAACGATTCATCGTCTTTATCAATAACGGGGAAATATCTTGAATGCTGTGCAAAGAAAATAGACAGAACACAATAAGTTCTGCTAGCACATTAAGTTGACGTACAACCCTTTCTAAAAAAAGTTCAGGTACAAAAATAGAACAGGTCACAATCAATTGTACTGGCACATCAGTGTTTCACCCCAATAGCTCAGATTTAACTAGTATCTCACAAGATTCAATTGTTGCCTCAAATTAGAGCACATCCAGGCAGTCAGCCCTGCCTCTTCTCCCAAAGAAGCAGTGGCCTCCGCCGCGTGATGGAGTAGGCCCTGTGCCATCCATCGTTTCGAGCAGCACGGGGAAAATCTGGCGTTGACTCCTGTAATGGACGTCGTCGACAGACCCTGGCACCAGCGGTAGCGGCAAGACTTTGATTGATGGATTGACCACTTCTTTGACATGCACGAACACTCGATACATGTACATCCGTAACGTGGTCTGTGACGGCCTTGGTGGCGATGAATAGTACAACCCCGGTTCCTGCATCGGTATCTCAATACCAATCACCTTCAGTATGGTGGACGGCTTCTTCATCCATGCCATAACCGTCAGAGCCCAGTTGTCTGGAGCAACAAACATACTTACAAGCTCACCTCCAAGGTCGTTGATAAGCTCATTTATGGACTCGCTATTCCAAGCACGTCGAGGCATGCCGTGGAAGGTAAGCTTTGTTAAAAACTCAAGCTCAGAGGGCACCAAGCCCCATCCTGGGTGCCACCGATCAAAGCTCACCAGCGCGCCATCGCAAAACAAACACCGGGAAGATTCTAACACATGACTGCAGTCGAAAGTTTTCTAGAACCTGACAAAGAAATCAGCCGGTGGTGGACAGACTTTGATGAGAAAGTCACTTATTTGGATGCCGTGCGCAATGCCAAGAGCTTTGACAAGGTTGTACGGCGAGACGGGAGGCCGGTCGCCGTTTATGGTTACCATCAGCACTTTGCCGGCAAACTGGTCGTCAAGCGCCGCCATGCCCTTGTTGAGCAACAGCATGCAGCGCCCGAAGGCAGGACGGACCTCAGGATCTCCAGCTCGGTGATCCGCGTTGACCGGCAACATGATAGTGCGCTTGAGTACAGGGAGTACAGGAGGGGGATTTGGGGGAACTGGAGTAGGAATCGAGATTCCAGAGGTGGGCGAGGGGCGGGAGATTGGGGATGAAAAGGTAGCATGAATTTTGAACACACGCCAATATGCTCTCGGCGCACAAGCGCACGAAAACACCGGTGGCGCCCACATGTCGGCCTAAGAGTCCTTATTCTTTCTTTTTTTGAGAGCCCGGCCTTTTTCTAGGATCTTTTGAGAGCCCGGCCCGAGAGTCATAATTGACCTGTTTGGCATTCCATTACTTCTCGGCCCATATTCAACGACACCTCACTGGCCCAAACAAGTGTACATCATTGAAAAGACACTGAGCTCAAATTATAACTTGAAAAAAGGAGATATACTCTGAACACTAGAGAATGGTGATGCCCTCATTTAGCCCACCAGCAGTTCGAGACAATAAACAGTTGGAAACAACGATATATACAACATTCAAACACTGACTAGTGACTACTACTGACATAAACAACAAGACATGACAGTTCGTAAGAAGTCCTTCTACACCACCAAAACGCACCCATCTACAATGCTCAGACTCTCGTGATCCATACGAGAATGACACTCTAAATAGAGGCAACAATTACATAGTAAGAGTGACATAGACGAGGATGACCAAATGACAAGGAATATGCATAACAAAAGAGAGAACTACCCATCCAGAACAAGCAGCAAAGACAACAAGTCATTCGAAGAGGGATGATCCAACACCATCATAATTTACAGCCCCGCTTCAGCGACCAGTGATCCGGAGACACCAGTACTCCACCCTTTCGATGCAACAGCCCAATTACCTATCACTGAAGGCTTGAACCACATGACTGCCTATCGGACTTGAGACATCCAAGGATCAAAGTTAATCCAGATGCCTTTGTCATTCTCACCATCTTTTGGTTGCAGGCTGTATCATTGACAATCAGGGGAGTTTGCTCCCGAAGTCCTAGGGCTCGCCGTGTAGACATAGTTTTCCATAGTAAACAGAGCCTCTCTGCCATCAAGGTCCTTGCCAGTGGTGATCTCCTGGTTAATCAGATGATTGAGTCTGAGAAACAGAGAGTGTGAACCAAGGCTGTTTACCCGCCTCCAACTCAAAAATCCTGAAGGCCCCAACAAGCTGGTATCCTGCTCAAAGACGTAGCAACCACTGTCCGGATACTCACGTATTTCACAGTGCTTGTACACAATGGGTTTTTTGCAATATAACTTTTCTGACTCATGTGTGCGAATGATCATCAGTCTTTTGCCGTCCTCTGATCGAGCGAGGAACCAGTTGTGCTTCCCTGTTTTTGGCAAAGGTGGTGTGATTACAAAGGGCAGTAACTATAGGGACACTGCATCATATCAAAAAGGACAGGCATTGTGAATGTAAGATCAGCATTGTTCAGAGTATGAGTAGGATAATGCAAGAAACACAATTGATATGTCCCTGTTGGAACTGAGAGGAAAATACAGGGAAATGTATACTGGGTTCGAAAATATAGAAGTGCCATGCATGGTTATACTCATGTTATCTCGCAATCGATTCTTCTAAGGAAACTACCATGTCATGCATGTTATGTAATCATGTTCTATCCTCACAAACAATTTTTTCAAGGAAACTAACATACCATGCATTGTTATATACTCATGTTCTATGGGCAATTTTTTGTGAGGATATTATTCTAGCCATTGATTGCTGAAGGGCGAATATAGGTATGTACACATGGTTTTACAGGATTTCACTACTTCCAAATATAGAGTTCTCCATATGCACATTTACTTCCCTAATGTATGGTTAGATGAAACCAACAGTGTGATGCATGTTTCTACATCATGAAAATGAGGAAACTAACATGGCTATTGATACACACTCATATTTAGTAGTATATAGATTACAATGAAGTAGGGAGAATATCCATATCTTCCTAACAGTTTGATTATTCAAGGGTACAAATTGGCTGTAATGACATGGTCACAATCACATGAATTAACTCATTCCAAATATAGCTGATTTACGGTGTCTCTAATACATTGCCATAGTTCTACTCAAATTCTGCTCAAACAGGGATATACCAATCATCACAAAAAGTTCAAACAGTGTCATGGCGTTATCATTAACATCAGACGAAAACAACTTACACGCGCCGTCCCAGCATTATGTGGTGCCATCTGCTTTGTCGATCGCGTAGATGATGCCATTGTGTTCAATAGCATCACAGAAGTGTGTATCAGCTTTGACGATCCACTGTGAGCTGAGTTGTCTTCAGCTAAAGAAGGCACCGGCGTAAAGATAGGCGAGTCCACAGTCGAACAAGGCAATTAACTTGAAGTCTGCGTAATCCGCATGTTATGTGGGCACTTGGCACATTACAATCTTCTGCAAAACAAGGTCCATCCGACTGACGTGGTAATCTAGATGACTTGGACCGCGATGGTAAAACCCTATATAATCCAACGGACGAAGGATAATCTCATGGGAGGTCTGGAAGTTCACGAGCACCAACTTTTTCCCGTCTTATGTGACGGCAGCCATCCAGTGGGAGTTCATGCTGACCCAGTACATACCTGCCAAGAAGTTTCGGGCGATGGTGATCGGATCGAAGTCGAGGGAAATGATGTACGGCGACCCACTACATACCTGCAAAGATGTGTCGGCTAATGGAGGTTGGATTGAAGTCGAGGGGCATCATGTATGCCTCCATATCATGGTGGGCAAATCTCGCAAGACCAGATAGCAGCAAGCAGGGTGTCTTGAAAGGCTTAGGCCTCGCTTCGATGATGCCCGTGTGCATGTCCCTCGAGCATGCAGCTAGCCGCATGATGCTCAACATATCCATACACGAACAACAGAGGTCGGGGATGTCACTGGGGAGATTGCTCCAATCGCGGCTCATATGGATGCTGCATGGTTCACGTTCGGCCATGGTGGAGTTTGGAAGGTGGGTTTTTGGGGGCTTGATTTACGGGGGAGAAGGCTCTCGGTGCTGGAGCAGCTAGCGAGGGAATAGTGGTACTGGGGGAGGCGAGCGAGGCGAGGGTACGCGGGGGCACAATGAGATGATGTAGAGTGACCTCAGGATCTCCGGCGAGACAGAGATGGAGATGGAGTGGTGCTAGGGGAGAGGGAGACAAGGTGAGGCATGCTATACAGCAGCGGTGACAGTGACTGCACAATGCACAAGGTGAGGCTGACTTTGGTAACCCAAACATGCCGCCTGGACTGGTGTCACCTCGGGCGCAGGGTCTTGTCACTTCACTGTGAGGACCGGATGAATAATATTTTGACCATCAAGTGCACCACAGTTGTACTACTACTAGTAGGAACATACGGAGTAGTACAGTATAGCGGAAGTAGGTCTCCCGTGCTAGCATGGCTCTGGGTTCACTTGATCCTCCAGGTATCATCCATATTGCAAGCAGAACCAAATTCTTGTGCATGCAGAAGCGCGAAGAAGGGTTTTTCTTTTTCTTTTTTGAGGATAACCACATATTCCTTCACCAGAGAATGTTGTGTCTCCCACGCACGCGCCAATATCCATCCGAACCAGCTATGACACATTTCTTTTATATGTGTCTGCATAGGTCCCACCTATCAGGAGGGGTGCAGAAATAAAAAGGAATCATAAAATGTCTCACGACGGTGATTTGAAAGAGAGACCTCAAGTAGCCAGTGGCACATGTAGTGCTAGAAGGATGGGAACGTACACGGACAGGTACCACTCCTCAGTCTACCCGCATAGCCTTTTCGTTTAGTCTACCTAGCCGTCTAATCAACTGCCTGCCGGCCATTTCTCCCATTTACTTCTCCATTGGGAACCGATTTTCCTCGGCTTCTTCACCTCTCCTTCATCTTCATTTGCATCCAAACCCCACTGCATTCACATTGTTTTAACCTCTTCACATACTCTTGGAGTAATTCCGAAGCCCCTTTAAAAAATCATCATCTTCAGTTAGACTAGCCATCTAATCCTAATTCTCCAAACCATAGCCCTCCGGTCCAGCGGGTCCAAATGGCGAAATAGATCCAGATGCAGGTTTTTAGCGTCCAACATGTCCTCGTCGAAGGCTCGTTGAGCATAGTTGCCACTGTCACTGACCACCCAAGGGTTGTTCGGAAGTGGATCAACAATGTATCCAACTCCCTCCAAAAGGTAGAGATGAAGATCATCGGTCTCGACGTAGAGTACATGGAGCGTGCCACTGGGAAGATCCAACGCGCCGCATTCCTTCAGCTGTGCCTCGAAGATGATGTTTTGGTGTACCACTTCATACACGCGCCCTCCGTACCAGGTGAGCTCCACGATTTCTTGTCTCGGGAGGATATATACTTCTGTGGGGCAGCCATTGAAGGCGACAAACAGAAGCTGGCGTTACAACCTTGATTTGAAAAGCATCGCTGACCTAGAAACCAGAATCAAGATTCCTGTAGAAGATTGTGATAAACAGACACCATCCCTATTCGACGTAGCAAATTTTGTGCTCGGTACAAATCTTCAGAAGGGTGACGAGACGCTGGCATTAAGGTTGTCTAGATGGGAGAATTATCCCTTGACGTACGAGTAGATAAAATATGCCGCCCTCGATGCCCGTGTGAGTTTCAAAATAGCTGCAAGGTCTGCAAGGTCCAAAGAGCTTGTTGCGAAGCCGTCTCCCACAGAAAATGAGAAGAAAGAAGAAGAAGAAGAAGAAGAAGAAGAAGAAGAAGCTGCACCAGCAGCAGGGCATTATGGATGGATGAACTATTTCCTCTCTTGTAAAAAAATATTTCCTCTCTGTGTATATTGATATAGATGAACTATTTCGATGGTGTGCATGTCTTTGGAACAAGTAGGAGCGTAGGTCCGCTTGACTATAAGGAACTATTTATCCGCCTAACTTTCTCTACTACTCCTTCCAGTGATCGGTATGCAATGCATGTGTCAGTAGACATGACAGCTTGTCCATGGAAGTTGAACTACCGCGACCATCACGTTTCATACACTGCCACTCGAGATTCCCACGACGCCGCTCCAACCCACGGCACCACGTCCCCCGACGTGCGCCTCAACCCTGTCGGCTGCACCGCCCCTCTGCCTTTGTGTGCATGACATGTGAGCCAGCTGAAATGCGGTGAGCATCAAGTTTCTACCATAATAACACGCGATTCCCACGACGCCGCTCGAACCCATGACACCACACGTCCCCCGACCTGCGACTCACCCCTCTCGGCCCCACCGCCCCTCTGCCTTCGGGAGCAGACATGTGGACCAGCCACCTATCGGGTCCATTGAAGCTCAGTCCCGTGGGCCCCGAGATAGAAATGTAACTCCTGTGCCAGGCCTGAAGGAAATATGCCCTAGAGGCAATAATAAAGTTATTATTTATTTCCTTATATCATGATAAATGTTTATTATTCATGCTAGAATTGTATTAACTGGAAACTTGATACATGTGTGAATACATAGACAAACAGAGTGTCACTAGTATGCCTCTACTTGACTAGCTCGTTGATCAAAGATGGTTATGTTTCCTAGCCATAGACATGAGTTGTCATTTGATTAACGGGATCACATCATTAGGAGAATGATGTGATTGACTTGACCCATTCCGTTAGCTTAGCACTCGATCGTTTTAGTATGTTGCTATTGCTTTCTTCATGACTTATACATGTTCCTATGACTATGAGATTATGCAACTCCCGTTTACCAGAGGAATACTTTGTGTGCTACCAAACGTCACAACGTAACTGGGTGATTATAAAGGTGCTCTACAGGTGTCTCCGAAGGTACTTGTTGAGTTGGCGTATTTCGAGATTAGGATTTGTCACTCCGATTGTCGGAGAGGTATCTCTGGGCCCACTCGGTAATGCACATCACTATAAGCCTTGCAAGCATTGTAACTAATGAGTTAGTTGCGGGATGATGTATTACAGAACGAGTAAAGAGACTTGCCGGTAACGAGATTGAACTAGGTATTGAGATACCGACGATCGAATCTCGGGCAAGTAACATACTGATGACAAAGGGAACAACGTATGTTGTTATGCGGTTTGACCGATAAAAATCTTCGTAGAATATGTGGGAGCCAATATGAGCATCCAGGTTCCGCTATTGGTTATTGACCGGAGAGGTGTCTCGGTCATGTCTACATAGTTCTCGAACCCGTAGGGTCCGCACGCTTAACGTTACTATCACAGTTATATTATGAGTTTATATGTTTTGATGTACCGAAGGAGTTCGGAGTCCCGGATGAGATCAGGGACTTGACAAGGAGTCTCGAAATGGTCGAGACGTAAAGATCAATATATTGGACGACTATATTCGGACATCGGAACGGTTCCGAGTGATTCGGGTATTTTTCGGAGTACCGGAGAGTTACGGGAATTCATATTGGGCCTTAATGGGCCATACGGGAAAGGAGAGAAAGGCCCCAAAGGGTGGCTGCACCCCTCCCCATGGACTAGTCTGAATTGGACTAGGGAGGGGGGCGCCCCCTTCCTTCTTTCTCCTTCTCCCTTCCCTTTTCCTACTCCAACAAGGAAAGGAGGAGTCCTACTCCCGATGGGAGTAGGACTCCCCCCTTGGCGCGCCCTCCTCCTAGGCCTACCGCCTCCCCCTTGCTCCTTTATATACGGGGGCAGGGGGCACCCCATGGACACACAATTGATCATTGATCTCTTAGCCGTGTGCGGTGCCCCTCTCCACCATATTACACCTGGATAATATCGTAGCGGAGCTTAGGCGAAGCCCTGCGTCGGTAGAACATCATCATTGTCACCACGCCGTCGTGCTGACAAAACTCTCCCTCAACACTCGGCTGGATCGGAGTTCGAGGGGCGTCATCGAGCTGAATGTGTGCTGAACTCGGAGGTGCCGTGCGTTCGGTACTTGATCGGTCGGATTGTGAAGACGTACGACTACATCAACCGCGTTGTGTTAACGCTTCCGCTTTTGGTCTACGAGGGTACGTGGACAACACTCTCCCCTCTCGTTGCTATGCATCACCATGATCTTGCGTGTGCGTAGGAAATTTTTGAAATTACTAAGTTCCCCAACAGTGGCATCCGAGCCTGGTTTTATGCGTTGATGTTATGCACGAGTAGAACACAAGTGAGTTGTGGGCGATATAAGTCATACTGCTTACCAGCATGTCATATTTTGGTTCAGCGGTATTGTGAGATGAAGCGGCCCGGACTGACATTACGCGTACGCTTACGCGAGACTGGTTTCACCATTGCGAGCACTTGTTGCTTAAAGGTGACTGGCGGGTATCTGTCTCTCTCATTTTAGTTGAACCGAGTGTGGCTACGCCCGGTCCTTGCGAAGGTTAAAACAGCACCAACTTGACAAACTATCGTTGTGGTTTTGATGCGTAGGTAAGAACGGTTCTTGCTAAGCCCGTAGCAGCCACGTAAAACTTGCAAGAACAAAGTAGAGGACGTCTAACTTGTTTTTGCAGGGCATGTTGTGATGTGATATGGTCAAGACATGATGCTATATTTTATTGTATGAGATGATCATGTTTTTTAACCGAGTTATCGGCAACTGGCAGGAGCCATATGGTTGTCGCTTTATTGTATGCAATGCAATCGCCATGTAATTGTTTTACTTTATCACTAAGCGGTAGCGATAGTCGTAAAAGCAATAGTTGGCGAGACGACAATGATGCTACGATGGAGATCAAGGTGTCGCGCCGGTGACGATGGGGATCATGACGGTGCTTCGGAGATGGAGATCACAAGCACAAGATGATGATGGCCATATCATATCACTTATATTGATTGCATGTGATGTTTATCTTTTATGCATCTTATCTTGCTTTGATTGACGGTAGCATTATAAGATGATCTCTCACTAAAATTTCAAGATAAAAGTGTTCTCCCTGAGTATGCACCGTTGCGAAAGTTCTTCGTGCTGAGACACCACGTGATGATCGGGTGTGATAGGCTCTATGTTCAAATACAACGGGTGCAAAACAGTTGCACACGCGGAATACTCAGGTTAAACTTGACGAGCCTAGCATATGCAGATATGGCCTCGGAACACTGAGAACGAAAGGTCGAGCGTGAATCATATAGTAGATATGATCAACATAGTGATGTTCACCATTGAAAACTACTCCATTTCACGTGATGATCGGTTATGGTTTAGTTGATTTGGATCACGTAATCACTTAGATGATTAGAGGGATGTCTATCTAAGTGGGAGTTCTTAAGTAATATAATTAATTGAACTTAAATTTATCATGAACTTAGTCCTTATAGTATTTTGCAAATTATGTTGTAGATCAATAGCTCGCGTTGTTGCTTCCCTGTGTTTATTTTTGATGTGTTCCTAGAGAAAAATCATGTTGAAAGATGTTAGTAGCAAAGATGCAGATTGGATCCATGATCTGAGGATTATCCTCATTGCTGCACAGAAAAATTATGTCCTTGATGCACCGCTAGGTGACAGACCTATTGCAGGAGCAGATGCAGACGTTATGAACGTTTGGCTAGCTCAATATGATGACTACTTGATAGTTTAGTGCACCATGCTTAACGGCTTAGAATCGGGACTTCAAAGACGTTTTGAACGTCATGGACCATATGAGATGTTCCAGGAGTTGAAGTTAATATTTCAAGCAAATACCCGAGTTGAGAGATATGAAGTCTCCAACAAATTCTATAGCTAAAAGATGGAGGAGAATAGCTCAAGCAGTGAGCATGTGCTCAGATTGTCTGGGTACTACAATCGCTTGAATCAAGTGGGAGTTAATCTTCTAGATAAAATAGTGATTGACAGAATTCTCTAGTCACCATCACCAAGTTAGTAGAACTTCGTGATGAACTATAGTATGCAAGGGATGATGAAGGTAATTCCCGAGCTCTTCGTGATGCGGAAATCGACGAAGGTAGAAATCAAGAAAAACATCAAGTGTTGATGGTTGACGAGACCACTAGTTTCAAGAAAAGGGCAAAGGGAAGAAGGGGAACTGCAAGAAGAACGGCAAGCAAGTTGCTGCTCAAGTGAAGAAGCCTAAGTCAGGTCCTAAGCCTGAGACTAAGTGCTTCTACTGCAAAGGGACTGGTCACTGGAAGCGGAACTACCCCAAGTATTTGGTGGATAAGAAGGATGGCAAAGTGAACAAAGGTATATTGGATATACATGTTATTGATGTGTACTTTACTAGTGTTTATAGCAACCCCTCAGCATTTGATACTGGTTCAGTTGCTAAGAGTAGTAACTCGAAACGGGAGCTGCAGAATAAACAGAGACTAGTAAAAGGCGAGGTGACGATGTGTGTTGGAAGTAGTTCCAAGATTGATATGATCATCATCGCACACTCCCTATACTTTCGGGATTAGTGTTGAAACTAAATAAGTGTTATTTGGTGTTTGCGTCGAGCATGAATATGATTTGATCATGTTTGTTGCAATACGGTTATTCATTTAAATTAGAGAATAATTGTTGTTCTGTTTACATGAATAAAACCTTCTATGGTCATACACCCAATAAAATGGTTTGTTGGATCTCGATCGTAGTGATACACATATTCATAATAATGAAGCCAAAAGATGCAAAGTTAATAATGATAGTGCAACTTATTTGTGGCACTGCCGTTTAGGTCATATTGGTGTAAAGCGCATGAAGAAACTCCATACTGATGGGATTTTGGAATCACTTGATTATGAATCACTTGATGCTTGCGAACCGTGCCTCATGGGCAAGATGACTAATACGCCGTTCTCCGGAACTATGGAGAGAGCAACTGATTTGTTGGCAATCATACATACAGATGTATGTGGTCCGATGAATATTGAGGCTCGTAGCAGGTATCATTAATTTCTGACCTTCACAGATGATTTGAGCAGATATGGGTATATCTACTTAATGAAACAGAAGTCTGAAACATTTGAAAAGTTCATATAATTTCAGAGTGAAGTGGAAAATCATCGTAACAAGAAAATAAAGTTTCTACGATCTGATCGTGGACAAGAGTATTTGAGTTACGAGTTTGGCCTTCAGTAAAAACAATGTGAAATAGTTTCACTACTCACGCCACCTGGAACACCACAGTGTAATGGTGTGTCCGAACATCGTAACCGTACTTTATTAGATATGGTGCAATATATGATGTCTCTTACCGATCTACCACTATCGTTTTGGGGTTATGCATTAGAGACAGCTACATTCACGTTAAATAGGGTACCATCTAAATCCGTTGAGATGACATCTTATGAACTGTGCTTTGGCAAGAAACCAAAGTTGTCGTTTCTTAAAGTTTGGGGTTGCGATGCTTATGTGAAAAAGTTTCATCCTGATAAGCTCAAACCCAAATCGGAGAAATGTGTCTTCATAGGATACCCAAAGGATACAGTTGGGTACACCTTCTATCACAGATCCGAAGGCAAGACATTCTTTGCTAAGTATGGATCCTTTCTAGAGAAGGAGTTTCTCTCGAAAGAAGTGAGTGGGAGGAAAGTAGAACTTGATGAGGTAATTGACCTGCTCCCTTATTGGAAAGTAGTTCATCGCAGAAACCAGTTTCTATGACGCCTATACCAATTAGTGAGGAAGTTAATGATGATGATCATGGAAGCTTCGGATCAAGTTACTACCGAACCTCGTAGGTCAACTAGAATGAGATCCACACCAGAGTGGTACGGTAATTCAGTTCTGGAGGTCATGTTACTTGACCATGACGAACCTACGAACTATGAGGAAGCGATGATGAGCCCAGATTCCGCAAAATAGCTTGAGGCCATGAAATCTGAGATGGGATCCATGTATGAGAACAAAGTGTGGACTTTGGTTGACTTGCCCGATGATCGGCAAGCCATAGAAAATAAATGGATCTTCAAGAGGAAGAGGGACGCTGATAGTAGTGTTACTATCTATAAAGCTAGACTTGTCGGAAAAAGGTTTTTGACAAAGTTCAAGGTGTTGACTACGATGAGATTTTCTCACTCACAGCGATGCTTAAGTCTGTCCGAATCATGTTAGCAATTGCCGCATTTTATGAAATCTGGCAAATGGATAAACAAATCTACATTCCTTAATGGATTTATTAAAGAAGAGTTGTATATGATGCAACCAGAAGGTTTTGTCAATCCTAAAGGTGCTAACAAAATATGCAAGCTCCAGCGATCCATCTATGGACTGGTGCAAGCATCTCGGAGTAGGAATATACGCTTTGATAAGTTGATCAAAGGATATAGTTTTATACAGACTTGCGGTGAAGCCTGTATTTACAAGAAAGTGAGTGGGAGCACTACAGCATTTCTGATAAGTATATATGAATGACATATTGTTGATCGGAAATAATGTAGAATTATTCTGCAAAGCATAAAGGAGTGTTTGAAAGGAGTTTTTCAAAGAAAGACCTCGGTGAAGCTGCTTACATATTGAGCATCAAGATCTATAGAGATAGATCAAGACGCTTGATAAGTTTTTTCAATGAGTACATACCTTAACAAGATTTTGAAGTGGTTCAAAATGGAACAGTCAAAGAAAGAGTTTCTTGCCTGTGTTACAAGGTGTGAAATTGAGTAAGACTCAAAACCCGACCACGGCAGAAGATAGAAAAAGAATGAAAGTCATTCCCTATGCCTCGGCCATAGGTTCTATAAAGTATGCCATGCTGTGTACCAGATCTATTGCATACCCTACACTAATTTTGGCAAGGGAGTACAATAGTGATCTAGGAGTAGATCACTTGACAGCGGTCAAAATTATCCTTACTGGAATAAGGATATGTTTCTCGATAATGGAAGTGAGAAAAGGTTCGTCGTAAAGGGTTACGTCGATGCAAGTTTTGACACTAATCTAGATGACTCTAAGTCTCGGTCTAGATACATATTGAAAGAGGGAGCAATTAGCTAGAGTAGCTCCGGGCAGAGCATTGTAGACATAGAAATTTGCAAAATACTTACGGATCTGAACGTGACAGACCCGTTGACTAAAATTATCTCACAAGCAAAACATGATCACACCTTAGTACTCTTTGGGTGTTAATCACATAAGCGATGTGAACTAGATTACTGACTCTAGTAAACCCTTTAGGTGTTGGTCACATGACGATGTGAACTATGGGTGTTAATCACATGGTGATGTGAACTATTGATGTTAAATCACATGGCGATGTGAACTAGATTATTGACTGTAGTGCAAGTGGGAGACTGAAGGAAATATGCCCTAGAGGCAATAATAAAGTTATTATTTATTTCCTTATATCATGATAAATGTTTATTATTCATGCTAGAATTGTATTAACTGGAAACTTGATACATGTGTGAATACATAGACAAACAGAGTGTCACTAGTATGCCTCTACTTGACTAGCTCGTTGAACAAAGATGGTTATGTTTCCTAGCCATAGACATGAGTTGTCATTTGATTAACGGGATCACATCATTAGGAGAATGATGTGATTGACTTGACCCATTCCGTTAGCTTAGCACTCGATCGTTTTAGTATGTTGCTATTGCTTTCTTCATGACTTATACATGTTCCTATGACTATGAGATTATACAACTCCCGTTTACAAGAGGAACACTTTGTGTGCTACCAAACGTCACAACGTAACTGGATGATTATAAAGGTGCTCTACAGGTGTCTCCGAAGGTACTTGCTGAGTTGGCGTATTTCGAGATTAGGATTTGTCACTCCGATTGTCGGAGAGGTATCTCTGGGCCCACTCGGTAATGCACATCACTATAAGCCTTGCAAGCATTGTAACTAATGAGTTAGTTGCGGGATGATGTATTACGGAACGAGTAAAGAGACTTGCCGGTAACGAGATTGAACTAGGCATTGAGATACCGACGATCGAATCTCGGGCAACTAACATACTGATGACAAAGGGAACAACGTATGTTGTTATGCGGTTTGACCGATAAAGATCTTCGTAGAATATGTGGGAGCCAATATGAGCATCCAGGTTCCGCTATTGGTTATTGACCGGAGAGGTGTCTCGGTCATGTCTACATAGTTCTCGAACCCGTAGGGTCCGCACGCTTAACGTTACGATGACAGTTATATTATGAGTTTATATGTTTTGATGTACCGAAGAAGTTCGGAGTCCCGGATGAGATCAGGGACTTGACGAGGAGTCTCGAAATGGTCGAGACGTAAAGATTGATATATTGGACGACTATATTCGGAAAGGTTCCGAGTGATTCAGGTATTTTTCGGAGTACCGGAGAGTTACGGGAATTCGTATTGGGCCTTAATGGGCCATACGGGAAAGGAGAGAAAGGCCCCAAAGGGTGGCCGCACCCCTCCCCATGGACTAGTCAGAATTGAACTAGGGAGGGGGGGCGCCCCCTTCCTTCTTTCTCCTTCTCCCTTCCCTCTTCCTACTCCAACAAGGAAAGGAGGAGTCCTACTCCCGGTGGGAGTAGGACTCCCCCCTTGGCGCGCCCTCCTCCTAGGCCGGCCGCCTCCCCCTTGCTCCTTTATATACGGGGGCAGGGGGGCACCCCATGGACACACAATTGATCATTGATCTCTTAGCCATGTGCGGTGCCCCTCTCCACCATATGACACCTCGATAATATCGTAGCGGAGCTTAGGCGAAGCCCTGCGTCGGTAGAACATCATCATTGTTACCACGCCGTCGTGCTGACGAAACTCTCCCTCAACACTCGGCTGGATCGGAGTTCGAGGGACGTCATCGAGCTGAACGTGTGCTGAACTCGGAGGTGCCGTGCGTTCGGTACTTGATTGGTTGGATCGTGAAGACGTACGACTACATCAACCGCGTTGTGTTAACGCTTCTGCTTTCGGTCTACGAGGGTACGTGGACAACACTCTCCCCTCTCGTTGCTATGCATCACCATGATCTTGTGTGTGCGTAGGAAATTTTTGAAATTACTACGTTCCCCAACAAGGCCTTGTGGTGCTACCGCTGCACGAACTCATGCCAAACTCGAAATTTGTTTGTTACTAGCAATATGCCCGTGCGTTGCACAGAACATCAAGATGCATTTGTATGAGTAGTTTATCTTGTGGGAGAAAAGGATGAATGAGGGAAGGCCTTATTTGCAAATGTGGAGAGGGGTGTGGGTATCTTTTTGCAAGATTGCCATAGTTTCCTTCCATGGACATCTACACCTCATAACACCCCCGACGTCCAGCTGTAGCACCCTTGCCATGGCCAGGCCACCACCGGCCGGTTCAACTCTAACGAGTGATTCGCGAAGACCGCCACGACAACGGCCAGCTGGGCACCTTGAACCACACCGATGTCGCTTCCCTGTAGCCGACCTACGCTGGCACGTGGCCGCACGCCGTTGAGTCGGAACGAGATCCTCTGACGTACAGGATACTACTGCAGAGGGAGTCACTGTGTGTAGGCCGTTCATTGCGAATCCAACAGCAGCATGTGAAACCCGTAGAAACACGCCGGAGTCAGCTCGCCTGCACGCCAGCTACATGGTCGCGCACTCGTGCCCGACTGTACCACGATGTCGAGGGCTCGAGGCCACTCTCAACTACCTCATCGAGAGCACATGCTTTCCCTTCTTTGCAGCCCACACCGTGTCGCCCCTGCCCAAGCTGCTGCCCGAGCGCGGCCACCGCTGACCCGCTTCCTTCCCCGCGGCCGACGTGCTTCCTTCGCCGAGGGTCGCCGCACCGCCCCCGCCCCCGTACAGCTCACAAGTCAGGGTCGTTAGGCCTCACTCCCACGCTTCAGTCTACAAAAGGACCGCCAGTGGAAGGCTTTGCCCAAATCCGCACTACGCGCGGCGACGGCGCCATTCATTGTTGTGCGCGTCACAGGGACAGCCTGCGTGCCACGTGCCTGTGTTGTGCGTCCATGAGCATGTCTACGGTGTGCGTGCGTGCTATATAGCAGCCGGCTGGTCGGCAACTCTCAAGCGCTCGTGTTCATCCCTTTGATCGTGCCGGCGAGCTGACTCCCGCGTGCTTCTATGAGTTTCACCTGCTGCCATTGGATTCGCAATGAACGGCCTACACACAATGACGTCCCTCTGCAGTAGTATCATGTACGTCAGAGGATCTCATTCCCGTTGAGCCGCGCGTCAACATACGATGGCAGGAACGCCTCCAGGATCACTCGCTCAACTACGTCGAGTACATCAGGTTCGCAAACCGGTATCCATTGAGTAGGTTCCTCCCGCCCACGAGCACACGCCTATACGTATCCAGCATTCCAGCCTCGTCGCTGAGTGGTACATCCTCGGGACGGTGCAAGCGAATCTCGAGCCCAAGTCAGCTATGTGCCCCGGGTAGATCACTGGCTCCCGCCCCAGCTCCCACTTGGCCATCGTTGCCGTCGCACCACTGACGATCGGGATCAGCACCCTGCCGCACATCCGGAGCGCGAGCTAGTAAACGTCGTGTGATACGTCTCCAACGTATCTACTTTTCCAAACACTTTTGCCCTTGTTTTGGACTCTAACTTGCATGATTTGAATGGAACTAACCCGGACTGACGCTGTTTTCAGCAGAATTGCCATGGTGTTATTTATGTGCAGAAACATCTCGGAATGACCTGAAACTTCACGGAGATTATTTTTTGGAAATAATAAAAAATACTGGCAAAATAATCAAGGCCAGGGGGCCCACACCCTTTCCACGAGGGTGGGGAGCGCGCCTGCGCCCCCTGGGCGCGCCCCCTTCCTCGTGGCCCCCCTGGAGCTCCACCGACCTCAACTCCAACTCCATATATTCGTGTTCGGGGAGAAAAAAATCAGAGAGAAGGATTCATCGCGTTTTACGATACGGAGCCACCGCTAAGCCCTAAACTCTCTTGGGAGGGCTGATCTGGACTCCGTTCGGGGCTCTGGCGAGGGGAATCCATCGCCATCATCGTCATCAACCATCGTCCATCACCGATTTCATGATGCTCACCGCCATGCGTGAGTAATTCAATCGTAGGCTTGCTGGACGGTGATGGGCTGGATGAGATTTATCATGTAATCGAGTTAGTTTTGTTAGGGTTTGATCCCTAGTATCCACTATGTTCTGAGATTGATGTTGCTATGACTTTGCTATGCTTAATGCTTGTCACTAGGGCCCGAGTGTCATGATTTCAGATCTGAACCTATTATGTTTTCATGAATATATGTGAGTTCTTGATCCTATCTTGATAGTCTATAGTAACCTACTATGTGTTATGATCCGGCAACCCCGAAGTGACAATAATCGGGACCACTCCCGGTGATGACCATAGTTTGAGGAGTTAATGTATTCACTATGTGTTAATGCTTTGGTCCGGTACTCTATTGAAAGGAAGCCTTAATATCCCTTAGTTTCCGCTAGGACCCCGCTGCCACGGGAGGGTAGGACAAAAGATGTCATGCAAGTTCTTTTCCATAAGCTCGTATGACTATATTCGGAATACATGCCTACATTACATTGATGAATTGGAGCTAGTTCTGTGTCACCCTATGTTATGACTATTACATGATGAACCGCATCCGGCATAATTCTCCATCACCAATCCAATGCCTACGAGCTTTTCACATATTGTTCTTCGCTTATTTACTTTTCCGTTGCTACTGTTACAATCACTACAAAACCCAAAAATATTACTTTTGCTACTGTTACCGTTACTTCCATATTACTTTGCTACTAAATACTTTGCTGCAGATACTAAGTTATCCAGGTGTGGTTGAATTGACAACTCAACTGCTAATACTTGAGAATATTCTTTGGCTCCCCTTGTGTCGAATCAATAAATTTGGGTTGAATACTCTACCCTCAAAAACTGTTGCGATCCCCTATACTTGTTGGTTATCAATACTATTTTCTGGCGCCGTTGCCGGGGAGCATAGCTCTATTCTTTGAGTCACTTGGGATTTATATCTGCTTGTCACTATGAAGAACTTGAAAGACGCGAAAACAAAGATTTATCCCTCAACTACGAGGGGAGGTAAGGAACTGCCATCTAGCTCTGCACTTGATTCACCTTCTGTTTTGAGTAAGCTTGCGACACCTAAACCTGCTTCTGCTATTAATTCTGATATGTCGCATGTTATTGATGATGCCACTTCTGCCATGCATGATACTTATGATGAAACTACTTCTATGCTTGATACTACTGTGCCACTTGGTGAATTTCTTGATGAACAATTTGCTAGGGCTAGAGAGAATGAAATTATTGAAACTGATAATATTGATGAAAGTGATGATGAAGATCCCCCCCTAGATATGAATTGCCTGTTGTGCCTGAGGGCTATGTTATGGATGAAGAAACTGCTAGAGACTTTCTTGCTTGCAATGATAGAAGTGATCTTAAGAAATTATTAGCTAAGCTGAAACGAAAAACTCTGAACGCTAGAATGAAATATGATCCTGCTTATGCTACTTCACCTATCTTTGTTACTGATAAGGATTATGAATTCTTTGTCGACCCTGATATAATTACTTTGGTTGAATCTGATCCTTTCTATGGTTATGAATCTGAAACTGTTGTGGCACATCTTACTAAATTAAATGATATAGCCACCCTGTTCACTAATGATGAGAAAACTTGCTACTATTATATCCTTAAAATATTTCCGTTCCCATTAAAGGGTGATGCTAAAATATGGTTTAATTCTCTTGATCCTGGTTGTGTGCGTAGTCCCCAAGACATGATTTATTACTTCTCTGCTAAATATTTCCCCACTCATAAGAAAGAAGCTGCCTTAAGGGAAATATATAATTTTGTGCAAATTGAAGAAGAGAGTCTCCCACAAGCTTGGGGGACGCTTCTCCAATTACTTAATGCTTTGCCTGATCATCCTCTTAAGAAAAATGAAATACTTGATATCTTTTATAATGGACTAACCGATGCTTCCAGAGACCACCTGGTTAGTTGTGCTGGTTCTGTTTTCAGGGAAAGAAGACCAGATGAAGCAGAAATTCTATTGAATAATATGTTGACTAATGAAAATAATTGGACACTTCCTGAGCCAACTCCTGAGCCTATTCCTAAATCAACTCCGAAGAAAAGGGGTGTTCTATTTCTCAGTCCTGAAGATATGCAAGAGGCAAATAAATCTATGAAGGAAAAAGGTATAAAGCTGATGATGGTAAGAATTTACCTCCTGTTGAAGAAGTACATGGTCTTAATTTACCACCTATTGAAGAAATATATGGTCTTGATAACACGACACATGTAGTAAAGGTAAATTCTCTCTATAGATATGATAAAGCTGAAATCCCGCCTACTAAGTTTGCTAGCCAATGCTTAGATGAGTTTGATAACTTTAGGGTTAAGCAAGAAGATTTTAATGCTTATTTTGGTAGACAACTAAAACACAATGCTGATACGATTGAACACTTGGGTGATTATATGTCTAGAGTTAAAGGTGAACTTAAACTCATTAGTAAACTTGCTTCTATGGTTACCACTCAAGTAGAACAAGTACTTAAGGCTCAGAATGATTTGCTCAATGAATTGAATAGTAAGAATAATGATTTTGCTGTTAGAGTTGCAACTAGAGGAGGTAAAGTGACTCAGGAACCTTTGTATCCTGAAGGTCACTCCAAGATAATTGAGCAGGATTCTTAGAGAAATAATGTAGATGCACCCAGTCCTTCTAAAAAGAAGAAAAAGAAAAATGATAGGACCTGGCATGCTTCTAGTGAACCTGTTGTAGACACACCTGATAATCCCAATGATATTTCTATTTCTGATGCTGAAACACAATCTGGTGATGAACATGAACCTAGTGATAATGTTAATGATAATGTCCATGCTGATGCTCAACCTAGCAATGATAATGATGTAGAAGCTGAACCTGCTGTTGATCTTGATAACCCACAATCAAAGAATCAACGTTATGATAAGAGAGACTTTGTTGCTAGGAAACACGGTAAGGAAAGAGAGCCATGGGTTCAGAAACCCATGCCTTTTCCTCCCAAACCATCCAAGAAAAAGGACGATGAGGATTTTGAGCGCTTTGCTGAAATGATTAGACGTATCTTTTTGCGTATGCGTTTGACTGATATGCTCAAAATCAATCCTTATGCTAAGTATATGAAAGACATTGTTACTAATAAAAGAAGGATACCAGAAGCTGAGATTTCCACCATGCTTGCTAATTATACTTTTAAGGGCGGAATACCAAAGAAACTCAGAGATCCAGGAGTACCCACTATACCATGCTCCATTAAAAGAAACTATGTTAAAACTACTTTATGTGATCTTGGAGCCGGTGTTAGTGTTATGCCTCTCTCTTTATATCGTAGACTTGATTTGAATAAGTTGACACCTACTGAAATTTCTTTGCAAATGGCCGATAAATCAACTACTATACCTGTCGGTATTTGTGAGGATGTGCCTGTTGTGGTTGCAAATGTTACTATTTTAACGGACTTTGTTATCCTTGATATTCCCGAGGACGATAGTATGTCTATTATTCTTGGAAGACCCTTTTTGAATACTGCAGGGGCTGTTATTGATTGCAATAAAGGCAATGTCACTTTTCATGTTAATGGTAATGAGCATACGGTACACTTTCCGAGGAAACAACCTCAAGTTCATAGTATCAACTCTATTGGAAAATTTCCATCGATTATTTTTGGAGGTTTTGAATTTCCTCTACCTACTGTCAAGAAGGAATATGATAGTCTTATTATTGGGGATGTGCATATCCCCGTTGAGTTACATAGTGTTATTCGAAATTTCTCCGGTTCCATGTTAGTCGGAATGAGTTTGTTAACAAGACTTGATCAACCTTGTTAGTGGATTCAGTTTGATGAGCATGAGATGGATGAAGTTAGAAGGCACAACCTTCTGTACCCTCCTTTTACTTTCTATTATTTAGAATAAATAAAGTAAAAATAGTATTTTCTGTCAGTTTTCTGAATTATCCGTGCAATAAAAAATACCTCGAAAATAAAAGTTCTCCAAATGCCCCGAAATTGAAATATGATTTTTTCTGGAATATTAGAGAATATCTGGCACTGAGAACACAACAGGGGAGCAAGCACCTGGCCACGAGGGTCCAGGGCGCGCCCACCCCCTGGGCGCGCCCCCTTGCCTCGTGTGCCCACGGTGGCTCCCCTCCAGTTATTCCAGCCACCACATACTCCTTCTTCCTCCCAAAAAAATCACCAACCAGCTCAAGCACGAGTTCTAGCTCATTTTGCTGCGATTTTCGATCTCCTTGCTCAAAGCACCTCTCACAAAACTGCTTTGGGGGATTGTTCCTTGGTATGTGACTCCTCCAATGGTCCAATTAGTTTTTGTTCTAGTGCCTTATTCATTACAAATTTGTGCTGCCTAGGTGACCATGTTCTTGAGCTTGCATGTCAAATTTATATGGTTCCAAGTAGTTCTAATGCATGATATAGTCTCTAGGCACTTGTGGGAGTAGTTGCTATCAATTTTGTTGAGCTTGGTTCACTTTTATTTGAAGTTACTAAAAATTTCAAAAAAAATCAGAAAATGATGAAGAGATTTTTGAGGGGCTCTTCGAGCCGAAGCTCAAAAAATAAGCAAAGTGAAGAAGAAGAGAGGCCCAAATAAAATCTGCCTCGCACCGCGGAGGTTCGGCCGTGTGAATGGCCTTGTGATGATTTATTGAGAGCAGCCGGGATTTATGATGATTTTTATGAGTTGGCTGAGAATGTAGGCCTCACCGACTTCCTCTGCGACCAACGCGAACAGTATCTCTTACTCACTAATACCTTTGTGCAAAATTTTCATTTCCATTCTAGGAGGTCACCACCTACGGTGGATTTTTATTTATATGATGTGTATAAGGAGATGACCCTTCGTGAATTTTGTGAGGTTTGAAAGTTACCCTTTTCGGGCATCATAGAGGAACCACATCTGGACGATGTGGAGGGGTTTATTGATACAATTGCTATAGGGGAAACTAGGAAAGTTTCCGATGCAAGAATCACTAGCATACATTTTCCTGTTTTATGCTACTTTGCATTATTTGCTAGTAGATGCTTAATAGGTCGCGGAAACTCTGGCAATCTAAGTACCCCTGACATTGTTATTTTGTTCCATGCCCTGTTTCGTGATGACACATTTAGTATGGGCGCTATTGTTGCAAAGCGGTTAAATCTTAATCGTACTAAGGGCCCTATCTTGGGAGGCATCTTCGCCTCGCGCCTCGCTGCATACTATAACATACCTATTAGGCATTATGAGAAAGAAGAAAAGTTGCTGCCTCCTGTTTATCTAGATTATAAGAGTATGGTAGCGCATGATTTTATTGTTAAGAATAGGGAAAAGGCGCTTAAGTACAAACTATTATTTGATAAAAATCACCCTGAGACTATTACCTTGCTTGCTCCTTCCCTGTTTGACTTATCTGCAGGCAAGTATCTCGTTCCGCTGGCGGCCATCCACGCCTACCAGAACCCTACATCAGCTACAGAGCCAGAGCCGGAACCACAATTTGATCCTCCACGACAGTCTGATTACCAGTGGGATCTGGAGGCGATTGCCAACCAGTGGCAATCCAAGGCTTCATCTCAGTACGACCCCAACTATAACTTTGGATATCCACCAGGCCAGCCGTGGCCATAGACCAACTTAGGCCGAAATCCTAAGCTTGGGGGAGTACATATCTCTCACCGACATTACATTTATGTTTACACACTCATTGCTAGATGTCGGTGCTCATACTTTTTCACTGTAATATCCATGCTAGTTTATTTTGTTTTTATGCTTTCTTCTTGTATGTTTGAAAAATCTTAAGAAAACCAAAAAAAATTAGTTGTAGCGTTTAGCTAGTTTACCTTTCTTGCTGTAGTAGTAATAATTAAAATAAAACCCAAAAATATTTCTCATTCTTCTTTTGCTTGTTGGGAGCTTTCCCATGTAAATAGTTTTACTTCTTTTCTTTTCTTTGGGGGTCGATAGGAGAAGACCATAATGAAAGTGTTGAAGTGGCTCTTTTATGCATTATTGTTGATTTAACCAAGAGCCCATATTGCCTTGTCTTCTCCTGTTTATTGAATGCTCACAGATTCCATCTTAGTCCAATGCACGTGCACTATTATTATTATTCACATCGTTCGGTCGTGCAAGTGAAAGGCAATTATGACGATATATGATGGACTGATTGAGAGGGGAGAAGCTGGTATGAACTCGGCCTCTCTTGTTTTTGTAAATATGATTAGTTCATCGTTCCTAATTCAGCCTATTATGAATAAACATGTTTGCAATGACAATTAGAGATTATAGTTACTTATGCCATGCTTAATTAGCTAGGAGTTTATAATGGTTTACCTTGCGTGCCAACATGCTATTAAAATGGTTGTGATGTGGGATGATGGGGTGGTATCCTCCTTTGAATGATTCAAGTGACTTGACTTGGCACATGTTCACACATGTAGTTGAAAAAAATCAACATAGCCTTCATGATATTTATGTTCATGGTGGATTATATCCTACTCATGCTTGCACTCAATGTCCATTAATTTTAATGCATGTTCATGACTGTTGTCGCTCTCTAGTTGGTCGCTTCCCAGTCTTTTGCTAGCCTTCACTTGTACTAAGCGGGAATACTGCTTGTGCATCCAATTCCTTAAACCCCAAAGTTATGCCATATGAGTGCACTATACCTTCCTATATGCGGTATCTACCAGCCGTTCCAAGTAAATTTGTATGTGCCAAACTCTAAACCTTCAAATAAAATTATGTTTCGTATGCTCGAATAGCTCATGTATCAACTAGGGCTATCTGTATCTTCCATGCTAGGCGGGTTATTCTCAAGAGGAGCGAACTCCGCTCCTCACTCACGAGAAAATGGCTGGTCACCGGGATGCCCAGTCCCAGGCTTTATGCAAATCAAATCAAAATAATTGCGAACAAAACTCCCCCGGGACTGTTGTTAGTTGGAGGCACTTGTTCTTTCGAGCAAGCCATGGATTGATGCTTGTTGGTGGAGGGGGACTATAAACTTTACCATTCAGTTTGGGAACCGCCTATAATGTGTGTAGCATGGAAGATATCGCCATCTCTCGGTTGTTATGTTGACAATGAAAGTATGTCGCTCAAAATATTATTTATCTCTATTTCAAAATCGAGCTCTGGCACCTCTACAAATCCCTGCTTCCCTCTGCGAAGGGCCTATCTATTTACTTTTATGTTGATTCATCACCCTTTTATTAAAAAGCACCAGCTGGAGAGCACCGCTGTCATTTGCATCCATTACTATTAATTTATATTGGGTCTGACTATGACTGGATCTCTTTTACCATCAATTACAATGTTTAGTCAGTCCTTGATCTTTACAGGTTCTCTGCATTTATGTTTTGCGGTTTCAGAAAGGGCTAGCAAGATACCATCTTGTTATATCATATCATGATTGTTTTGAGAAAGTGTTGTCATCCGAGATTTATTATTATTGCTCGCTAGTTAATTATGCCATTGATATGAGTAAACATGAGACCTAAGAGTTATTGTGAATATGGTTAGTTCATAATCTTTGCTGAAAACCGGAATGCTGGCTTTACATATTAACAACAACAAGAGCAAACAGAGTTTGTAAAAGTTTTTCTTTATCACTTTCAGTTTGTCAACTGAATTGCTTGAGGACAAGCAAAGGTTTAAGCTTGGGGGAGTTGATACGTCTCCGACGTATCTACTTTTCCAAACACTTTTTCCCTTGTTTTGGACTCTAACTTGCTTGATTTGAATGGAACTAACCCGGACTGACGCTATTTTCATGAGAATTGCCATGGTGTTATTTATGTGCAGAAACAAAAGTTCTCGGAATGACCTGAAACTTCACGGAGATTATTTTTGGAAATAATAAAAAAATACTGGCGAAAGAATCAAGGCCAGGGGGCCCACACCCTTTCCACGAGGGTGGGGGGCGCGCCTGCCCCCTGGGCGCGCCCCTGCCTCGTGGGCCCCCTGGAGCTCCACCGACCTCAACTCCAACTCCATATATTCGTGTTCGGGGAGAAAAAATCAGAGAGAAGGATTCATCGCGTTTTACGATATGGAGCCGCCGCCAAGCCCTAAATTCTCTCGGGAGGGCTTATCTGGACTCCGTTCGGGGCTCCGGAGAGGGGAATCCGTCGCCATCATCATCATCAACCATCCTCCATCACCGATTTCATGATGCTCGCCGCGGTGCGTGAGTAATTCCATCGTAGGCTTCCTGGACGGTGATGGGTTGGATGAGATTTATCATGTAATCGAGTTAGTTTTGTTAGGGTTTGATCCCTAGTATCCACTATGTTCTGAGATTGATGTTGCTGTGACTTTGCTATGCTTAATGCTTGTCACTAGGGCCCGAGTGCCATGATTTCAGATCTGAACCTATTATGTTTTCATAAATATATGTGAGTTCTTGATCCTATCTTGCAAGTCTATAGTCACCTACTATGTGTTATGATCCGGCAACCCCGAAGTGACAATAATTGGGACCACTCCCGGTGATGACCATAGTTTGAGGAGTTCATGTATTCACTATGTGTTAGTGCTTTGGTCCGGTACTCTATTAAAAGGAGGCCTTAATATCCCTTACTTTCCGCTAGGACCCCACTACCACGGGAGGGTAGGACAAAAGATGTCATGCAAGTTCTTTTCCATAAGCATGTATGACTATATTCGGAATACATGCCTACATTACATTGATGAATTGGAGCTAGTTCTGTGTCACCCTATGTTATGACTGTTACATGAGGAACCGCATCCGGCATAATTCTCCATCACCGATCCAATGCCTACGAGCTTTTCACATATTGTTCTTCGCTTATTTACTTTTCCGTTGCTACTGTTACAATCACTACAAAACCCAAAAACATTACTTTTGCTACTGTTACAGTTACTTCCATATTACTTTGCTACTAAATACTTTGCTGCAGATACTAAGTTATCCAGGTGTGGTTGAATTGGCAACTCAACTGCTAATACTTGAGAATATTCTTTGGCTCCCCTTGTGTCGAATCAATAAATTTGGGTTGAATACTCTACCCTCGAAAACTGTTGCGATCCCCTATACTTGTGGGTTATCATCGTGCGGCACGTCACAACAGTCTAGCACCTCGACATGCGTCGGCCAGGCAGAGACTTTTCTTGGCCACAAGCTCCATGGTCTCGTCCAAGATCGGTGTGGTACTGTAGTTGAACATGCGGGTAAAATACTACGGGAGCAGCTGCATGTGCATTGTAACACCCCCAATGTCATGCTACAGTAATCCCCTGTTAATGGTGCCATGTTGTCATGTTGCTGTTGCTAATTTCCACTTGGTCTAAATCACAATTCAAATTCAAATCCAATCTAAAGTCAAAAATTCATATTTGTCAGACATGAAAACTAAAATGTTCATCATGTGCCAAATAATCCATAACTAATATTGGTGGTGAACCAACATTTTTGCAAAATGTTTAGCTGGCCTAAACTATTTGAAATAGAAATTAAAAAAAAGAAAATCTAAAAGAAAGAGAGGAGGTGAGAGAGAGAAAGCCCCCTGCCCCCTGGGCCTCGGCCCGTCCCAGCAAGCCGGCCCACCTTCCCCGCTGGGCCGCTCTCCACTCCCTCCTGTTCCCCCGGTGCACGCCGCTACAGGGGCTCGTCGCCGCCCGACCACCTCGCCGGCAATGCTGCGGGTGGATAAGAGCAGCCCCTCCGGCTCCTCGAGGCCTCCCCGCACCTACCACCACCCACTCCCCTGCTCGCCCTCTCCACCTCTCCCTCTCCCCACCAGATCCCCTTCCCACCTCGCCTGAGCGCCACCATGGACGCTGCCCCGTGAAGCTCGCGGCCACACTTCCTCACCACGCCTCGCCGACGTGTCCGCGAACTCCGCTGCTGACTTCTTCTTCCTCTACGTCCACGTGCGCGGGCCGGAAGCACCTCCATCACCGGATCTGCAGCCGTCTTCTTCGTCTTTGGTCGCCGGCGAGCTCCGTCGAGTCCTGTCGCACTCTGCTGCTCCTAAACTTCCAAGGGCCATCAGCGTGCCGCTGGTGAGCCCCTCATCCTTCTTCCTCTCTCTGGATGCTCGTGCGCGTCCCCTAGCTACCTTTTCCGCGAGCACCCGAACGCAGCGCCGTGGAGCTCATCGCCGGCGTGTCTCCGATGACCAAATGGTCACGGGACAGTGCCAATTGTACTCACCACACCGTGTAGATACTCCCCAGCCTCTCCGTTTGCTCGCTAGCGTGCCGTAGCTCCGTTTTCGTTGAGCACCCGTGCACGCCGCCGCATCCGCCGCTCGCCGGCACCGATTCCGGCCAAGTCCGGCGATGATACGGCCACCACCGGATGCGGCACTGAGAGCTCATTCGAATGAGCCTAGCCCGGTCCTCCCCGAGCCCTGTACGCGTTTTTCAACGAGGGCAGAGCCGCACCGCCGCCTATCGCTGTCGCCGGCGTTAAGCCGCTGGCCACTGCCGTCGTGGCTGGCCTGGGGCCACCCCCAGTGTTGCTGACCAGTGGGCCTTGGGGGCCCCGTTGAGCGGGTTGACCTAGTCAACATGCTGACTTGGCAGCCAAGAGCCACTGACAGGCGGGCCCCATTCCTTTAATCAATGTTTTAATAATTATAACTTATTTAGTTAAACTAATTAGCCACCGATAGGTGGGGCCTACTAGCTAATTAACTTAGTTTAGTTAAATTAACCACTGTTAATTAGTTCAGTCATTGACCAGTGGGACCCACTGGACCCATTGGTCAACTTTGACTAATCAGCGAATCTGTTGAGTTGCTGATGTAATCTCCATGTCATGCTGACATCATATTTCCTTTTCTGTTATTTGTGTTAATTTAAATAATTTCAGAAAGCTTTTAAAACTTTAGAAAATCAAAGGAAATAAACCGTAACTCGAATGAAAATACTTTGTACATGAAAGTTGCCTAGAAAAATACAACGAATCCGAATACCAGGTCCGTTCATCTGTCACATGCCCCTAGCATGCTGAACATGGAACATTCCCACTCCGGTCATATGTCTGACATAGGTCCGGAACCGGGAAAACATTCCCGGTTGAATTCCCCTTTCACCTATATCGTGTAGCCATACGTTAGGTCACACCCGGCACAACATATTGCCATGTTATGCTTTGTGATGCTTTGTTTGATTTATATTTATTGTTTCTTCCCCCTCTTCTCTCCGGTAGACTCCGAGACCGATGCTGCCCCTGTGATCGACTACGTCTCCGACGACCCTTCTTCCTTTTCAGCAGAGCTTCCAGGCAAGCCCCCCCTTTGATCATCCTGATATTGCCCATTCCATTCTATCATGCTTGCATTAGATTTTGCTACTGTTATTGTTTGCTCCTCTTTTGATGCATAGCCTGCTTTTGTAACCTGCTTATTGTTACCTGACCTGCTTATCCTAAACTGCTTAGTATAGGTTGGTTAGTGATCCATCAGTGACCCCCACCTTGTCCTTGTTGCCCCTGCTTCATCATCGACGACTCGATCAACGTGATCGACGACCAGAGCCCGACACCTCACATCACATCACACCCTTTTTGTAGCTCGACTCTGCAAAGTTACCATCGAGTGCCGAGGGTGGAACCTCATACATCACTCCTGGTGAGATCTCTATAGTTCAGCTATTTGATCGTGGTCATCGAGGGTGATTTCCTCCTTAACCACTTCCGACACAACTCTGTCGAGCAACACCTCAAGTGTGAACCTCGACGGTGGTCCCTCTTACGTTGACCTTGATGATTACATCGAGTGGAATCCACCGAGGGTGGTTCCTCAGGGTTCCCCTTGGTGTTAGAAACACAATTACTATGGTTACTATGACTTTACATTGAACCATGTTACTAAAGACGGGTCAGCCCTGAGGGGTACCCGCGCGAGCTTAATTGCGAGTGATGTGGTGTCGGGTTGACCTGGAAGGTGCCCGCGAGATACTTACGAGGCGTGGCCATGTATTCTTAGCCCTTGCCGCAAGTCCTCGAGACGGCGCGGCAGGGTCACATCGATCGTGAGCCTCTGCTCGTTACCGGGTGCTCCTAATCCACTACGATTTGGATATTTGATCCGAGGGGCCTCTGGCCTGATAGCACTAACCATCACGTGGGCATAGTATGGGCGTTCTGCGTCGTATGCATCAGCCAAAGCTTAATAGACGTCAGCGACTGAGCGGCGCGCGCCGGGTTGGACTAGTAAGCACCTGCCTTTTTTAAGGAGGTAGCTAGGTCACCTCACCGGCCGCGTTCACAACGTGCAGGAGTTCCCGGGGCGATGGCCCATGACCCCTGGGGGCATAGGTTTAGTCCGGCGTGCTGACCTCTCTATTAAGCCTAGGTCGGGTTGCGGCGTATTGTTTGGCCGAGGCCGGGCATGACCCGACAAAGTGTGTCCGGCCGGAGTTAATCGAGCGTGGTGGGTAAGTTGGTGCACCCCTGCACGGAAGAAAACATCTATCGATAGCCTGTCCTATGGTAACGGACACTTGGAGTTGTATCCCGATCGATACAACTAGAACTAGATACTTGAGGTGATAACTGGATAGTATGGCTCTGGGATTGCTTTCTCGCAGGGTGTCGAGAAAGGATCTCTGGCCGAGGTTGATAATACTACTAATACTTTATTTTATGCTACTCTTATCTCTTCTGATGCTGCAAGATGCTTGGAGCTGCTTGAAGATGCTAGTCTTTGATAGGCTAGGCTTTCCCCCTTCTCTTCTGGAATTCTGCAGTTCAGTCCACAGATACAACCCATTTCATTGATACCGATGCATATGTAGTGTAGATCCTTGCTTGCGAGTACTTTGGATGAGTACTCACGTTTGCTTTGCTCCCCTTTTTCTACCTCTTTTCCATTCTTCTCGGATGTCGCAACCAGATGGTGGATCCCAGGATCAGACGCCACCACCGACAACTACTACTACCCCGAGGGTGCTTACTACTACGTGGAGACCATCGATGACTTGGAGTAGTTAGGAGGCTCCCAGGGAGGAGGCTTGCCTTTTCGATCGATGTTGCTTTTGTGCTAGCTTCTTAAGGCAGACTTGTCTAACCTATGTCTGTACTCAGATATTGTTGCTTCCGCTGACTCGTGTGTATTCGAGCTTATATATTCGAGCCCTCGAGGCCCATGGCTTGTAATATAAGGCTTGTTTTATTTTATTTGTGTCTAGAGTTGTGTTGTGATATCTTCCCGTGAATCCTTGATCTTGATCGTACACATTTGCGTGTATGGTTAGTGTACGATTGAATCGAGGGCGTCACAAGTTGGTATCAAAGCTGACTGCCTGTAGGTAGCCCCCTTTCCAACTCCTTGGCCGAAGTCGAGTCTAGTCACTACAAAACTTTTACTAACATAGCTGTGTGTCTTACGGGCCCACATCGCCATTGGGTGGTATTAGGATATTTTATTCCTCGTCTATACTCTGGGACTCTGGTCTCTCTTCTATTTTAGTTAAACATTTTACTAACTCTAACATTAGGCTCTCGTACCCACTTCCTCCCGGAGAGCCCCGACATTATCGATGATCGCTTGCTTCACCAGAAGATTCTGCAAATACTCCTCGATGTTTCTCGAAACACGGTGTCAACCGCCTTGCAGTTCCTGACCACCGATAATCCCCGTGAATAACATCCTTGCCGCTTGTACCTTCATCTCCAGTTGCTCCTGTTATTTCAAGATACCCCTAGTACTCTCCGTTGTTCCGAGAATCCATTGTGCCTTTTGCTTTGCAGCTTCTTTTCGCACAACGGATAATTTACTTAACCGGGGTTCGTTCGTCCCCACTTGTTCATATGCTTTCCAAAATACCTGAAAATGCTATCTGATCTTTCAAAATCCTTTGCAGCCTATTGCTCTTGATTCTCCTTGCCTGCTTGCATTAGGATCAATTCCATATGTCTAGCAATATTCTTTAAAATTCTTTGTGATTGTCATTCTGTTCCTATGGATTCAGCGTGTGTGCGAATACTCGCAATCATCAATTAATCCTTGGAAATTGTCCTTCCGGCTCAGACATCCTTCCAGATATGAGCCAGTTCTTGCCCAATCCAGATTTGATCGGGTGCACCTCTAAGTCTATTCAACTTACTCATCTATTGATCAGAGTCTCTGCTTCTGATCCTTTGTCTTGAAATCATAATTCCTTTGTACCTAAGCATCGAATCATCTAGACGTTTCTATAAGCCAATGCCTTTGCATCCCCTTCTTCATCTGATTGATTACCGATAATCACATCAACTCTGTCGTGAATCGCCAGATACATTGCTGGGTTGTTATCCGACAGTGTCCTTCACATCCAAAATCTTGTGAGTTTTTCCCTGATACATAATATCTTTGGTAAACTGTATCATCTACTTTGACTTCGATACTCTGCTTTCGAACTTGTATCTTTTGCTTGGTTGATGGTTGTATAGATTCATAAAAATGCACCGATGGATTGAACTTATGCCTTCCATAATCCGTATGAACCCGAGAGTTCTCACGAGTCTTACTCTTCTGGTACTTCGCCAGATAAATCTTCTGCACTACAATTTCTTCGAAAACGAGGAGTGAATGAAAGGTTATGCATTGAAAAAGTGGGAGTCGACCTTGAACTTTGTGTTCATGCCCATGGACCCGATGTGGAACTTATCATGGAATCTTCTTGTGATAATAATAATTCCCTTGTTATAAGTTCTTCTGGTATCTATGTTTGGTCCTTTGCAACAGTGGTTCTGACCATGATTATTCCCCTTTGATTCCATTTCTCGGACAAGTTAAAGCACTTGTCTTCTGCAGATCAATGCATCTTCGCAACCTCTATCTTGACCTTCCTTCGAGTATTACCCTCCAGTATCTCGAGAATAACAAAGAACTGTGTTGCTTCCTATGAGTCTTCACCTGGTATTGCTCCTCAGCGATTTCAGATTGCACCGGGTTCCGAGTTATTAGTCACTCGAGAACACCGATAAGTGAATCGATTCCACACTCCGATTCAATAACTCTAAGCTATTTTCGTTGCTTACGAGTTTAATAATCCTTCAAGTCGTTCCTAGCATGATCTCCTATATCATTATCGTGCTAAATTTTAACTGTGCTACCTGGTCCTTCTTCCTAGAGCACAATTTTTGACGATGCGATAAGCTTACGTTGATCTTCCTCGTCATATCATTTTGCCTTGAACAGCAAGCTTGATTTTGAGTTTGTGTTGTACCCATGGTCCCAATAACCTTTCGCTTCATCTTCCTTTGACTTGAGGTCATCGCCGATCGATTTCATCTTCATGAAGTCTCTCGACAAATGTGTTGTAATCATCATCAACGTTCCGAGCTCTTCCGGGATATCAATCGAATTCATGATGAGAAATAACATCCTATAGCCCCTCGATGATTTGTGTTATCATCGACAACATTCTTGCCTTCCCCCAACACAAACTTGTTCATACAATTTTGGAAGTACATCCTTTTTGACATGTCGATGGATTGCAGCTGAACCCATCGGCCACATCCACATATTTTTCTTGAAAATATTGCATGAGATGTTCTAGAAATTCCCGATGGATCTGTTGTGAAACCAAGGTCCGGCCTTTATCTAATGACCATGTCAATGCTATCCTAAAGAATGACTGTGGTACTCAAACATCAACAAGAACATTGGAAGCATAATGCTAAATGTTTCTTGATCATTTATCCAAACACCGTTGTACGGTTAACATCATGAATTCCCTCGCTCCTTTACGTAATTGGTTATCTACTTGTTGTCTTGTCATGGATGGGAAAGATATACTCTTGATACTCGGGTATAATTACATTTTCCTTAACATTGTTTTGTTTAACCTTTCTTGTGATCTATAAGACATAAGCAGCAATATTTCCCTACTTATGTAACCACCTCGATGTACAACGCTATCTAGTATAACCCTGTTACTATTGTTGATGACATTCCGGTAACCGTCAGTTGGACGAGAACTTTGCCTATTGATCCGCCTCATTCCAACAAGCAGGAAAATGGTTATCTTCGTCCCCCGCCCTTGGTACCAACGTTGTTGCCAACATAGCTGACAAGCTATCCTCTGACATGCCTTGCTATCATGACCGTGCTAGATGTCAGCGGCCTTCCTACTTTTAACTCACATGGAGGACCAGTAACCCACAATTCCACATGATCGAAAACTGACTCTCCTATATATCTTTGATTCCAAAATATTCTTGCATTTGGCTTCGTATCATGTCACGATCCAACTTCTGAGAGATGATCTATTCCTGATGCTCTGAACCCCTTTCTCACACTCTGTTCAGGTATCAATCGTTTGTCCATTCGCTTGAAACTTCCTATTGTACCTTCATACTTTCCTCTCGATGTTTTATTAAGTTTCAATATTGGTGGTGAACCAACATTTTTGCAAAATGTTTAGCTGGCCTAAACTATTTGAAATAGAAATTAAAAAAAAAGAAAATCTAAAAGAAAGAGAGGAGGTGAGAGAGAGAAAGCCCCTGCCCCTGGTCCTCGGCCCGTCCCAGCAAGCCGTCCCACCTTCCCCGCTGGGTCGCTCTCCCCTCCCTCCCGTTCCCCCAGTGCGCGCCGCTATAGGGGCTCGTCGCCGCCCGACCACCTCGCCGGCAACGCCGTGGGTGGATAAGAGCAGCCCCTCCGGCCCCTCGAGGCCTCCCCCCACCTACCTCCACCCACTCCCTTGCTCGCCCTCTCCGCCTATCCCTCCCCCCACCAGATCCCCTTCCCACCTCGCCCGCGCGCCACCATGGATGCTGCCCCGTCAAGCTCGCGGCCACACTTCCTCACCACGCCTCGCCAACTTGTCCGCGAACTCCGCCGCTGACTGCTTCTTCCTCTACGTCCATGTGCGCGGGCCGGAAGCACCTCCATCACCGGATCCGCAGCCGTCTTCTTCGTCTTCGGTCGCCGGCGAGCTCCGTCGAGTCCGGCCGCACTCTGCTGCTCCTAAACTTCCAAGGGCCATCAGCGTGCCACTCGGTGAGCCCCTCATCCTTCTTCGTCTCTCCGGATGCTCCTGCGCGTCCCCTAGCTATCTTTTCCCCGAGCACCCGAACGCAGCGCCGCGGAGCTCGTCGCCAGCGTGTCTTCGATGACCAAATGGTCATGGGCCAGTGCCCGTTGCACTCACCACACCGCGTAGATACTCCCCAGCCTCTCTGTTTGCTCACTGGCATGCCGTAGCTCCGTTTTCGTCGAGCACTCGTGCACACCGCCGCCTCCGCCACTTGCCGGCGCCGATTCCGGCCAAGTCCGGCGATGATACGGCCACCAGTGCACGCGACACTGAGAGCTCGTTCGAATGAGCCTAGCCCCGCTCCTCCCCGATCCCTGTACACATTTTTCGATGATAGCAGAGCCACACCACCGTGTATCGGCGTTGCCGGTGTTAAGCCGCTGGCCACCGCCGTCGTGGATGGCCTGGTGGCACCCCAGTGTCGCTGACCAGTGGGCCCTAGGGCCCCGTTGACCGGGTTGACCCAGTCAACATGCTGACTGAGCAGCCAAGAGCTACTGACAGGCGGGCCCCATTCCTTTAATCAACATTTTAATAATTAAAACTTATTTAGTTAAGCTAATTAGCCACCGACAGGTGGGGCCTACTAGCTAATTAACTTAGGTTAGTTAAATTAACCACTGTTAATTAGTCCAGTCACTGACTAGTGGGACCCATTGGTCAACTTTGACTAATCAGCGAGTCTGTTGACTTGCTGACGTCATCTCCATGTCATGCTGACATCACATTTCCTTTTCTGTTATTTCTGTTAATTTAAATAATTTCAGAAAGCTTTTAAAACTTTAGAAAATCATAGGAAATAAACCGTAACTCGGATGAAAATACTTTGTACATGAAAGTTGCTTCGAAAAATCCAACGAATCCGAATACGTAGTCTGTTCATCTGTCACATGCCCCTATGTCACAGCCCTAGCATTGTTTCCAATTAGTAGCACAAGCATCCATGCATCATGTCTAAATTTCTTCTTTAATTTGAAATGGGGATTGGTAAACCCTAGCACCAAATGAAATTCAAATAGGTTCAAATAAAATATTTTTCGATGACCCAGAATGCCCTTTGGAAATGTTCATGATTTCCGATAAAGGTGAAAACCTCTGCCAAAAATGATGAACATATTTATAGGTCATTCCTGGATTTTTGAATTAAATCATAAACTATTTGACTTTGGGCATTTAAACACTATAAATAATTTTAATGCTCAAATAATGTTGGAACTATTTCTGGGCCACTGAAATAATTCAGAAAGTGCTCATGAATATTTTCAGGATTTATAAAATTGATTTGGTTTTTAAAACTGGATCAAAAACAAACTGCAAATTAGAAAACAGAAACAAAAATAGGAAAGGGTTAGAACTCACCTGGCTTACCTGCGCAGCCCACCAACCGGCCCAGCACTGTAGTTGGCCGGCCCAGCCCACCACCGCCTCTTTCCCTGTCGTCTTCCTCCTCTGCCAGGAGGACGAGCGCGTGCCCGACGCGCGCGCGCACGCGGCCCCGGCCACCTCCTGCTTGCCGCCTCGCCCTGGCCCTCCCTGGTGCAGCCACGCACCCCCTGGACCTCTCTCACTCTCTCCCCGAGCTCCTCTCCCTCCTTTGGCTCTCCTCTCGCACGCAACCGAGCGCCATCGTCGCCGTTGCTCGTCCTCGACCCGCTCACCGAGCCACGCCCTGCCGGATGCCCTCGAACGCTGTCACCGCGGTCGTCTTCTACCTCGGGCAATCGAGATCGCCGGCGCCCGTACGTCGCCGTCCGGCATTCCCCGAGCCCGCTTCGACGCCCGCTGCAACCGCTGTGAGACCCTGCATCGAACCCCCCTCTTCTCTGCTTCGTTTGCTCGCTGTAGACGCCGCCCCCTTGCTCACCATAGCACGCCGCCGCGCGAGCTCGTCGCCGGTGCCACTTCGGCCACTCCTCGGGCCGCGCCACTACCACGGTTGGATGCGGACGAGCGTCCGCATCCCGTAGCTGTGCTCCGCGCACCAAACGGCGCTCTGTAGGCGAATCCCGCAGCGCACCGCCGCGTCTGGACTCGCTGGCGGCTAAACGCCGGCGACCGTTGACCCGTTGACCGGCGTGGGTTGACCCCACTGCCCGGCTTGACTTCCCCCTCTCTCCCACTGACTTGCGGGCCCCGCCCGACTAATTCCTCTAGTTAGTACTAATTAACTAGTTAGGTTAGTTACTTCAGTCACTGACTAGTGGGCCCTGCCCTGTTAGTTAGGGCTAACTAACTTAGTTAGTTGACTAGGTCACTGACCAGTGGGTCCCACTGGTCAGGTCTGACCTGGACCGACCCCATTGACCGCTGACATCATAGTGACGCAGTGCTGATGCAGTTAATTATTTTCTGGATTTATTCTTATTCAGGAAATTCCAGAAAATAGCTAAAACTTCTAAAATTCATAGAAATTAATCTGTAACTCAGAATGAAATAAGTTATATACGAAAAATGATCAGAAAAATCCAATCTATCCATCTGTACTGGTTTCATGCATGGTAGAGAAACTTAACCTTGCTGTTTACGTCAAACATGTTAATGCACTTATATGAACCCATAACTTGAGTTTGTATTTGAATCTTTGGTTCAAATAAGCTCAAAACCTTCTGGTTGTAGTTGCATTAGCCCAACACACTCATATTGCCATGTGATGATCATGCATCATATTGTGCATTGCATTGATTGTGTTTTCTCTCTGTTGCCGGTAATTGTCCCCTCTCGGTAGACGTTGCTTCGATGATGTGATCGATGACACCGATGGAGAACTGTAATATCTTCGGAAGTGTCAGGCAAGCAAAACCCCCTTGTTCATTCTGATACAATCCCACTCTCTCGCTCCTCTCTTTTACTGCATTAGGACAACAATGATTCAACTGTTACATGCTGCGGTAGTTGAACCCCTTTCCTCTGGATGACCTGTCATTGCCATAGTAAATAGATGAAACCCACTAGCATGAGTAGGAGTTGTTTGAGCCCTGATGTGCCTACTCATTCATGCTTGTTTGTCATGCCTGCTACTACTTAGAGTTGAGTCAGGTCGGATTCATCGGGGATGAATTGGAGGTGTGTGAACATGTATTACTGTTGAGAGCTAAGTGTGTGAACACGATTTGGTAAAGGTATCGATGAGAGGCCATGCAGGAGTACATGGTGGGTTGTTTCATTGAAGCCGTCCTTAGGAACTGAGTTCTGCGTTTGTGATCCATGATCAGCTACTACCACACATTGGGATCCTTAATTGACTCTCTCGGCTTCTTAACCACCCTTGTCCTCTGTCCAGGAGTTGCAAGTAGTTTCTGGTGTTTGTAGTATGCTGGAGGCCGTGCGCAACGCTGACCCGAGGGGTGGGCTGTGATGCGGTAGGCATGTGGCCGGGCATGCCGGGCGCCCGTTTGGTGTCGCGGAACCCTGTACACATCGTTCGGGGCCGTATCTGGAAACCTCGGCCGGACTCCCTGCGGATGGAACCTGAATAGGCGATAAACCTGGACTAGAGACTTGAGTGTTTAGGTAGGCCGTGGCCGACACACTCGTTGGGCTTCCGCTTGAAGGTTGCCGAGTACATGTCGTGTAAACGGCGGTAAGTGGTGAGAGCGTGTGTGAAGAAGTACACCCCTGCGGGGTTAACATCATCTATTCGAATAGCCGTGTCCGCGGTAAAGGACTTCTGGGTTGCCTATAACAGTTCATAGACAAGTGAAAGTGGATACTCTAAAACTCGCAAGATAAGCGTGAGTGCTATGGATGGCCTTCTCGTAGGGAGACGGGAGCGGATCCATAGTGGTGTATTGATATGGTGAATATGTGGACTCGTGTGCGCCACCTCAAAAGAGTTGCTTGCAGTCGTAGTTCAGGTTAGCCACTGAGTCAAAGCTGGCTTGCTGCAGTTAAACTCCACTACCCCCTTTGTTGATACCGATGCATATGTAGTTAGTTCTGATGTAAGTCTTGCTGGGTACATTTGTACTCACGTTTTCCTATTTTATGTTTTGCAGAGAGACGTCAGTCTCGCTAGTAGTTCCGTGTGGACTTCGAAGTTTAGCTTGATACCTCAGCTATGATCTTGTGCCCTCGGCAGGATCTGGTAGATAGTCAGGCTTCTCAGCCTTTTTCTTTTGTAGATGTCTGTACTCAGACATGTTAAGCTTCCGCATGTGCTTTGACTTGTATGCTCTGAATATTGGGTCATGAGACCCATGTTTGTAATATCTCGCTCCTCGAAGCCTAATGAATAAATACTTGAGTCGTAGAGTTATGTTGTGATGCCATGTTGTATTTACACATATCGGGCATATTGTGTGTATGATTGAAATGCTTGGTATGTGTGGGATCCGACAACGTAGTTGTTTATCCTTGGTAACCTCTCTTATGGGGAAATGTAGTCTTGTGCTTCCATGAGCCATAGTAGTCCGCTACAGCCCGTTTCACCGGAGTCCTGCTAGCCCAGCACTACTGCTCCGGAACACTTGACTGGCCGGCATGTGATTCACTTTGTTCCTGTGTCTGTCCCTTCGGGGAAATGTCACACGGTGACATCCAGAGTCCTGCCTAGCCTGCTACAGCCCGGGTTCCCAGAGTCCTGTTAGCCCAGTGCTACAGCCCGGATTCGCACGCTGCTGACCGACATGCTCGATGTTGATTCATGTATGCCTATCCCCGTAAATTAGTGCCACTTTGGGTTCACCACTAGTCATGTCGTCCCGGGTTCTCTGTCATATGGATGCTAGCGACACTATCATATACGTGAGCCAAAAGGCGCAAACGGTCTCGGGCCATGGTAAGGCGACACCCGTGGGAATACCGTGCGTGAGGCCGCAAAGTCATATGAGGTGTTACCGGCCAGATCGATGTGACTTGGAATCGGGGTCCTGACAGCTTTGGTATCAGAGCCTGACTGCCTGTAGGATTACCAAGCCAAAATGGTTGAAGTTGAGTGTAGAAATGCTTTAGTTATATAAGGGAATTGATTGTGGAAGGGAACGTAAGGATCTTTTTACTCCTCTTACCCTATGTCCTTCTCATCTGAGTCATCCTCTTCTCTTCTACGGGGATTAAGAACTAGGCTTCTCATCTTTCTATCAGGATCACGTGTTACTAATCCGTAGACTTATAGGATTGTTGGATTCAAGCCCTGTCCAGTTTCTACTACTTTTAGTATGTTGTCAGTTGAACCAGAACCATGATATGATGTTGTTAAGTGACTATGCAAATCCTTGTGAATGTCTCAAATCTTTTTCTGAGCATTTACAGCCGTTATGCTGTCCGAGTCATCCCAGGTTTCTAAACATTCTGATGCATTTGCAAATTCTTCCTTTCTGTTCCTGATGTCCTTTTTGTCAGAATAAGCACACTAATCGTCTGTTGAGGCACTCCTTGCCTTGACATATATGTTGGAACTAGTATGTAACACCCCGGATTCGATGCGCCAGGTGTCTTCCAGTTATTCGTCATTGTTGCCATGTCATTTGCTTACGTGTTGAATTTTTCCATGTCATGATCTGCATTTCATCTGCATGTTTTCAAAACATGCATCCGTTCGGGTTCCGCCGGTTCTCTCCGTTGTCCGTTCTGAGCCCAACCACTCTCACACGCACCCGTTGCTCCTCTCAGACCTTGTTTCATGAGTGGCATAAAAATGTTCTCGGAATGGGCTGAGATTTGCTGAGTGGCCTTGGTATATCACCGGTAGACCGCCCGTAAAATTTCGTTCCATTTGGAGGTCGTTTGACGCCCTAACGGTTAACCGCGTAGCCCGAAACCCCTCTCTCTTTGCAGCCCAGCACCCCTCCAAATCAGCCCACTAACCCAGCAAAACCCCCTCCATGCTCTCAGCCGTTCGATCACGATCGTGTGGGCGAAAACCGCTCCCCATTTGGACTCTCCTAGCTTCCCCTAGCTATAAATAGGTGTCTTCCCCGAATTTCGCAGCCCAAACCCTAGCTTCTTCCTCCTCGCGCCGCTGGACGTGTCCATCCACGCAGGACATGTCCAGCCGGCCACGTTGCCCGACCAATGGGATCGTGCCACGTCACTTCCGCCGCCGCCCGCAGCCAATGGCCTCGCGCCACCTGTCCCGCGCGCCGCCCCGCGCGTTCCCGCTGCCGCCGGCCCGCTCGGCCCGGCGCGGGCCCTCCCGGCCCATCTGGCCGCGCCGCCGCCCCTCGGCCTCCATCTCGCCTTCCCCGCCGCCTAGCGCCGCTCGCGCCTCCCTAAGGCAACCGCCGCCGCTGGAGCAGGCCCCGCCGCCTTGCCCTGCAGTCCTGCACCTCGCCAGGTCACGTCTCCCCGTCGCCCTCTCCCTCTTGCTTCTCTCTCTCTCTCTCTCTCTCTCTCTCTCTCTCTCTCTCTCTGCAGGAACTCCGCCGCCTAGTGAAGCTCGCCGCCGTGCCTCCTCCAGCCGGATCCAGCCCGGAGCCGACCGGATCCGCCGGATCCAACCCCTGTGCGCCCGTTCCCGGCCTCCCCGCCTGCCCTCGCCGGAGTTGCTCCCCGCCGGCGCCGCCATGGCCTCGACCGCTCGGGATCGAGGAGGCCACCCGCGCCTCGACCCCCCTCCTCACATGGCCCCCGCGTTCGGCCCAGTGACCCCAGCCGTCCCGATCCACCTCCCCGCCGTCCTGGGCTTGGCCCAATGGTGAGATCCCCGTTAACTCCCGCCCATGCGTCATTTAGCTATTTTGCGCCCTTTCGTTTTTTTTCTTCAGAAAAACTGTAAAGTCCCCAGAAATTCATAATATGTGTGCATGTTTGACCTATCATAACTCTCTGACTGTAGATCCGTTTTGCATGTATAATATATCACAATGTTCACTGTGAGATGATCTTCACTTTATTCCATTGTGTCATGCTTGTTTGAGTTCATCTTGATACCCTCATCATCGTTGAAAGAATGCTATATGATGTTAACCTGCTGGAACTGTTAGAACTTGGTGAATTGTCTTTTTCATTGCATTTTGTGTGTGCATCCTGTGAGCTTGATGTCTACATGAGTTTTGAACTACATCATGCCATCTTTACAGGGGTGCTTGTCTTGTATTTTTGTGATCTATGTGGTGACTAGCACAAGCATGCAAAGTAGCCTCCGTGATGTTGCTGATTTCTGTGACTGTCATTTCTGATAAGTCCGAGTCTGTTATATTATGTTGCTATGTTGCCATGCTGCTACCATGAGTTCTATGCATAATCTTGAGATATTCACAAAGGATTTTTTGTTATACATGTTAAGCTCTATCAATCCACGCCCTTGTTTGCATTTATAGCCTGCCGTAGCTTGCTATAAACTTGCTCTAAAGTTGCTAAATAATGTTGCTGTCAGCCTGTTAACATTAAGTTCAGTTTTGACATGTGTCTTGCCAGTGATCCATGCATCCTATGACTATACTATTACCATTCTTAGCTCCATAAATATGTCATCCTACTGTTGGTCACCTTGTCATGCTATGTGTTGCTCTGTGGTGAGTTGTACAAGCTAACCAACATGCCTACTTATCGTTGTTTCTGCCATGAACTGTTATTTTCACCAAGTCTGAATCTGTCATATTACTTGCCATGTTTGCATGGATGCTACCATGTTTTCTGTTGATCTTTGGAGTTAGTTCAGTAAGGGAGTTTTGTTCTGTGTCTTTAGTACTAGCATTCCATGCTTAAGTTTGCCATGATAGCTTGCTGTAACTTGTAGTTGGCTAGCTCTAAACATTGCAATCTGATATTATTTCTGTCATGCCCAGTGATTTGTGCTAAGTCTGTGAAACTGTTATTATTTGCATTATTGCCATGTCCTTTTGAGCATGTTTTAATGGTTTATAGGGATAGCTAAGTGTTCATGTTTTGTAATGCTTTTCCTGTACATCACGTCCATGCCTTTTTTTTCATGTTGAGGTGCTGTAGCATGTTGTTTCGATGCTTGGAAGATGCCTAGTTGCTGTTTTGGACAGATTGTTGCTATATCTTGTTTGGAGTGTATGTGTTGCACCGTTGCTCCGTTTTGAGCATGCTCTATATGAAACTTGCTTAGAATTGCATGTAGTTTCATATTACCTTGTTGCATCCTTGTTTAGAGAGGTTTGCTTGATGTTTGAATGCATTTTGCATCAATGCCATGTTTAACTTGTTTTGCTCATATCTTCTAGGTCGTAGCTCCGAACTAAATGAACTTTATATGTAACTTGACTAGAATTTCGTGTAGGTCATCTTTGTGCATCTTAACTTGCTGTTTAACAACTTAAACATAAGGCCTATTCAGATTTGGACCAATTTCAAAATTTGCATATGAGGACTTACCGGAATTGTCATATGTTGTTTCCGGCCTCATTTAAACTTGCTTTGATGTGTTGCTCATGCATGCATCATCTATTGCCATGAGTAGCTTCTTATAGCCTTTGTCATGCATCATGCTTGGTTGTGCATCATGTCTTGTTTATGTGTTGTGTGTTTACCTTATTGTTTGCTTCTTTTTGGTTGTGCTCCTTCTCGTTAGTTCCTGTTTCGTTGCGATCGTGAGGATTCGTTCGACTACGCTTGGTTCATCTTCGTGGCTTCATCTTCTTCATGGACTCGTTCTTCTTCCTAGCGGGATTTCAGGCAAGATGACCGTTACCCTAGATCTCACTACTATCATTGCTATGCTAGTTGCTTCGTTGTATCGCTATGTTGCGCTACCTATCACTTGCTCTTCAAGCCTCCCAGATTGCCATGTCAGCCTCTAACCTTTTTCACCCTTCCTAGCAAACCGTTGTTTGGCTATGTTACCGCTTTTGCTCAGCCCCTCTTATAGCGTTGCTAATTGCAGGTGAAGATGAAGAAGTTTGTTCCATGTTGGAACATGGATATCATGAACTTTGTTGGGATATCACAATATCTATTATTTAATTAATGCATCTATATACTTGGTAAAGGATGGAAGGCTCGACCTTATGCCTGGTGTTTTGTTCCACTCTTGCCGCCCTAGTTTCCGTCATACCGGTGTTATGTTCCGTGATTTTGCGTTCCTAACGCGGTTGGGTGTTATGGGGACCCCTTGACAGTTCGCTTTGAATAAAACTCCTTCGGTAAGGCCCAACCTTGGTTTTACCATTTGCTTATCACCTACTTCTTTTCCCTTGGGAGTCGCGCTCCCGAGGGTCATCTTTACTTTAACCCCCCCGGCCAGTGCTTCTCCAAGTGCTGGTCCAAACCGAGCGATGTCCGGCGCCCCCTGGGCAACCAGGGTCTATGCCAACCTGTCGTGGAATTGTCACGGCAGATGTCCTTAGCGTGAGGACTTAGTCGTGAGGCCAGTGCATCTATGTAGTAGCTTGAGAGGGGTTGATTGGGATGAGAGACGCAGGGCGGATCAACGCACAAGACAAGGGTTTAGACAGCTTCGGGCCCCGGGAAACATCATCTGGTGACAACCCTACGTGCTGTTTGAGGCTAGGTCTCGTTATGATCACGGGAGAGTCGCCGGCTCCGGCTCCCGGTGTTTAGCCCTAGAGATTATTTCCTGTTGCTTGTCCCTCTTTGGGGTGCCCTGCCCCTCCTTATATAAGTTAGAGGGGCAGGTTACATGTGGAGTCCTAGTAGGACTAGGACTAGTCTATCTTCTCTTACAAGTTAATTACAAGTCCGGGTCTTGCTTCCTCGTAAAGGAAATATTCATCATCCCTTTCCTCTTAATCCGGCCCATCATAACATGAGCCGGCCTTCTGGGCTTTGAGCCTTGTTGTCCATCTGACCCGCCCGCCGGGTTACTAATGAGTCGCCAAGATCGGGCAGGTTATCTGTGAATCGCCAAGCTCCGGGCGGGTTACCAGTGAGTCGCCAATTCCGGCCGGGTCATACCGCGGGATATATCCCCGACACAACCTGACGCCTGGCTCATCCGGTGTGCCCTGAGAACGAGATATGTGCAGCTCTATCAGGATTTGTCGGCACATCCGGGCGGTTTTGCTGGTCTTGTTTTACCATTGTCGAAATGTCTTGTAAACCGGGATTCCGAGACTGATCTGGTCTTCCCGAGAGAAGGAATATCCTTTGTTGACCGTGAGAGCTTATAATGGGCTCAGTTGGGACACCCCTGCAGAGTATAAACTTTCGAGAGCCGTGCCCGCGGTTATGTGGCAGATGGGAATTTGTTAATGTCCGGTTGTAGAGAACTTGACACTTGACTTAAATAAAACGCATCAACCGCGTGTGTAACCGTGATGGTCTCTTTTCGGCGGAGTCCGGGAAGTGAACACGGTTTTCGGGTTATGTTTGACGTAAGTAGGAGTTCAGGATCACTTCTCGATCATTGCTAGTTTCACGACCGTTCCGTTGCTCCTCTTCTCGCTCTTATTTGCGTATGTTAGCCACCATACTATGCTTAGCCGCTGCTGCAGCCTCACCACTTTACCCCTTCCTTACCCCTTTAAGCTTTGCTAGTCTTGATACCCATGGTAATGGGATTGCTGAGTCCTCGTGGCTCACAGATTACTACAACAACAGCTGCAGGTACAGGTTTTTGCGATGATCATGACGCGAGAGCGATGCTTGCTTGTTTTGGAGTTCTTCTTCTGCTTCTTCTTCGATCAGGGGATAGGTTCCAGGTTGGCAGCCTGGGCTAGCAGGGTGGATGTCGTTTGAGCTTCTGTTTGGGTTTCATCCGTAGACGGATGTTGATCTTATGTATGATGTATTGATATATTCTTGCGACATTTGTATGCCTTGTATGTATCCCCAACTATTATGTAATGTAGATGTAATGATATTGTAATACCCCGGTTGTAACTTTCCATATTTGTAACTCCAACTCTTGCCATTTTCGGCTATGTGCTATGATATTCCCTTCGTGGTCGGCTTTTGTTTTCGTCTTGCATTTTGTTCATGTCATGCATCTCATATCATGTCATCATGTGGATTGCATTTGCATACGTGTTCGTCTCATGCATCCGAGCATTTTCCCCGTTGTCCGTTTTGCAATCCGGCACTCCCAGATGCACCGGCGCACCCCTCTTGTTTCTTTTCGTGAGCGGGTGTTGAACGTTCACGGAATGGACCGAGTCTTATCAAGTGGCCTTGGTATACCACCGGTAGACCACCTGCCAAGTTTCGTTCCATTTGAAGGTCGTTTGATGCTCCAACGGTTAACCGGGTAACCGCAAAGTCCTTTTGTGTGTTGCAGCAAAACCCCCCTTCTAAACAGCCCAAAACCCCTCTAAGTCATTTCCATGCTCTAGGTCGTTCGATCACGATCGTGTGGGCGAAAACCGTGCTCCATTTGGAGTCGCCTAGCTCCCACTACCTATAAAAACACCTTCCCCCTCCGAAACTCTTCGCAGATCAAACCCTAGCAAAACACCCTGCTGCCACCGGACGCGTCCACTCCCGCTGGACAAATCCCCGCCGCCGCGCCCGGCGAACCGGAGGCCGCCATGTCAGCGCCCCGGCCGCCTCCACCGCACGAGCCCGCGAGGCCCGCGTCGGGCCCTCCCCGGCCCGGTAGCCGCCGCCGCTGCCCCGCGGGCGCCCGAGCCCTCCCGCGGTCGCCGCCGTCTCCGCTCCTCTGCGGCCGCTGCCACCGCCGCCAGCGCCGAGCGCCGCGCCCCGCCGTCCTCCCGCTGCGTCGCCGCCTCCCCGCCGACCCTCTCCTCCATCCCCGTCCACCGGCCGCGCCAGCCTTCTTCTCCGGCGAGCCACCCGAGCCCGATCCGATCTGGATCCAGTGGAAGGTTGACTTTCTCCCCCCCCCCCGAATTTCTCTGTCCTAGATTTCTTACAATATGTGCTCCGGTTCATTGCATCATAACTCTCTTCATATAGCTCCGTTTCGTGCGTGTAGTATAGCGAAATGTTCGTCTCGAGATGCTCTTCATTTTGTTCCATTATGCCATGTTCATTTGAGTCCATATTGATGCCCAAATCTCTGGTGCAAGAGTGCTATATGCTGTTAACTGCTGTTACTTATCAGAACTTGAGGTTTTGTTATTTTTGTTGCATTTGATGTGTGCATCTTATGGGCATGAGCTCTACATGTGTTTTCATGTATGCCATGCCATCTTTACAGAGGTGTTTGCCATGTATTTGTGTGATCTCTTTGGTGACTAGCACAAGCATGCAAACTAGGCTTCGTGATGTTTCTGATTTCAAGGACTTCGGATTTTGCTAAGTCTGTGATTGCTGTTATGTTGTTGCTATGTATCCATGTGGCTACAGAGAGATCCATGCTTATTTTGAGTATGTTCAGTAAGGATATTTTGTAGATATAGTTGTGCTCTATCCATCCATGCCCCTGTTTTCAATTATGGAGTGCCATAGCATGACTCAATCTTGCTCTACTTTTGCTATAAAATATTTCTGGCAGATTGTTTACGTGTTATTCGATTTTGCCAAGCTTGTTTACGTGTTATTCGATTTTACCAAGATGCCCTCATAATGTCTGTTTCTGCCATGCTCTGTTTTCTGCCAAGTCTGAAACCTCTTAACGAAACTTGCTATGTTTACCTGGTTGCCATCATATCTTGTGTTCCTTTTTGGCTTATGGTCAGTAAGGGACTTTTGTTCTATGCATTTAGTAGATTCATTTCATGCCTTGTTTTGCCATGTTAAGTTCCTGTACCATGTTGGTTGCTTATTCTGAACATTGCTACCTGATGCTGTTTATGCCATGTCCAGTAATTTCACCAAGTCTGTGAACGTGATATCTTTTACACTTTTGCCATGCTTGTTTGAACCTGTTATGCTGTGATGTAGCCGTAGCTCAGTGTTCATCTTTTGTCAAGAATCTCCTGTAGGTTACTGCCATATGCTTTGTTGTTATGTTGGAGTGCTGTAGCATAGTTTCTTGATGTATTTTAAGTGCTATCTTGCTGTTAATCGCAGATTTATGTCATTCTTGTTTTGCTTGCCATTTGCAAACCGTGCATCCGTTTCCGGTGATCTTTATATCGATTTCAACCGAAATCATCTCATCTTTCTAGTGCCATGCTTGGTTTGCCAAGTTACTGCCTTGTTCATCATTTTTTTCTTCCGGAGCACGCATATGCATCGCATATCATATCTTGCATATCATTCATGTTTTGCATCATGTTGCTTGTGCATTTCCCGTGATTGATTGTGGTTCCGTTGCTTGTGTTCTTGTTGTGGGTAGAGCCGGGAGACAAGTTCATGAACGAGGAACCTATTGAGTACGCTTACGAGGATCAAGCTTTCGACAACTCTGAGAACCTTGCAGGCACGATGACCATTCCCTCGAAATCACTTCTATCTTTGCTTTGCTAGTTGTTCGTTATATTGCCATGCTGTGCTACCTACCACTTGCTATATCATTCCTCCCATATTGCCATGTCAAGCCTCTAACCATCCTTTCCCAGCAAACCGTTGTTTGGCTAAGTTACCGCTTTTGCTCAGCCCTTCTTATAGCGTCGTTAGTTGCAGGTGAAGGTGAAGTTGGTTCCATGTTGAAACATGGATATTTTGGAATATCACAATATCTCTTATTTAATTAATGCATCTATATATTTGGTAAAGGGTGGAAGGCTCGGCCTTATGCCTGGTGTTTTGTTCCACTCCTGCCGCCCTAGTTTCCGTCATACCGGTATTATGTTCCTTGAGTTTGCGTTCCTTACGCGGTTGGGTGATTTATGGGACCCCCTTGACAGTTCGCCTTGAATAAAACTCCTCCAGCAAGGCCCAACCTTGGTTTTACCATTTGCCACCTAAGCCTTTTCCCTTGGGTTTTCGCAAGCCTGAGGGTCATCTTTATTTAAACCCCCGGGCCAGTGCTCCTCCGAGTGTTGGTCCAAACTAGAGCACCGTGCGGGACCGTCCCTTGGAACCTTGGGTTACGTTGGTACCTGTACGCTTAGCTTATCCGGTGTGCCCTGAGAACGAGATATGTGCAGCTCCTATCAGGATTTGTCGGCACAGCGGGTGGTCTTGCTGGTCTTGTTTTACCATTGTCGAAATGTCTTGCAAACCGGGATTCCGAGACTGATCGGGTCTTCCTGGGAGAAGGTTTATCCTTCGTTGACCGTGAGAGCTTATAATGGGCTAAGTTGGGACACCCCTGCAGGGTATTATCTTTCGAAAGCCGTGCCCGCGGTAATGAGGCAGATGGGAATTTGTTAATGTCCGGTTGTAGAGAACTTGTCACTTGACCCAAGTAAAATACATCAACCGTGTGTGTAGCCGTGATGGTCTCTTCTCGGCGGAGTCCGGGAAGTGAACACGGTTCGTGTTATGCATGAACGTAAGTAGTTTCAGGATCACTTCCTGATCATTTCTAGCATCGCGACCGTTGCGTTGCTTCTCTTCTCGCTCTCATTTGCGTATGTTAGCCACCATATGCTTAGTGCTTGCTGCAGCTCCACCTCATTACACCATCCTTTTCCTATAAGCTTAAATAGTCTTGATCTCGCGGGTGTGAGATTGCTGAGTCCTCGTGACTCACAGATTCTACCAAAACAGTTGCAGGTGCCGACGATGCAAGTGTAGATGACGCAACCGAGCTCAAGTGGGAGTTCGACAAGGAACGTGGTCGTTACTATGTTTCTTTTCCTGATGATAAGTAGTGGAGCCCAGTTGGGACGATCGGGGATCTAGCATTTGGGGTTATCTGATTTTCATTTGAATCTTGATCGTAGTCGGTCTATCTGTGGATTTTGGATGATGTATGAATTATATTTATGTATTGTGTGAAGTGGTGATTGTAAGCCAACTCTCGTTATCCCATTCTTGTTCATTACATGGGATTGTGTGAAGATGACCCTTCTTGCGACAAAACCACAATGTGGTTATGCCTCTAAGTCGTGCCTCGACACGTGGGATATATAGCCGCATCGTGGGCGTTACAGATATCCACCTTGCAAAAGCGTTTCAATATGCGGGTCTATCCCTGGTGGGACCTTCGAGTTTCTCTCGGATAGGGTCGCATATTGGGCGTGACATAGTATTATGACCCTAGGCATCTTAGAGGATCACCTGGTAATATGGCCATGTTTTGTGTTCCCGGTGTGATGATTCTGGCCACCATTCTCGAAAGCATCCCGTGATGCCATTTAGTTAGTAGGTATTCTATTCCTGGGTTCTTGAACCCGAGATTCACCCTACTTCATGTTGTTAGTATTTGCTAGTTCCCTTAAGATATTAGTAACCTTTGCGATAGTCCTCGAGGTCCGTGGTATATCCTTCTTCCAATACCATGAACCAATATGGCAAAAGCCTTTGAACCAAAATATCACAATAAGAGTGCTCTTAATGGGTTCTCCATTCAAGAATTGTGAATCTGCCAGTCCTACCTTCTCTGCATGGGTTATCCGGAAGAAACCTGCTGAACTTGATTCGACATACTAATCTATGCATCCACAACTCAGAAAATTATATGTTCCTTTGAGTTGTCCCTCTTTAGTTGTATTCCGGCCCCCGTGTATCAATTGATAGTCAAGAGTATGCATGCATTCGTTCATCGATGCCTAATTATTCTTGTGGTCCGTCAGGCCATTCTATTCCGGAATGACCAGGAGAAACAAACTCCAGTACCTCATCCATATCCAGGATTGGGTCAAAGTAGTTGTATTCCGTGGATCAAAATGCCAATCCAGCTTTTGCTCTGTTCTACCTTGGAGTGTTACCATCTTTATGTCGGGAATGTCATGAGAATTGCACTTTCTCTTATGAATTCTTGACGTAGTGATACTTCCCGCCATCATTATTCATTCCTCGGTGTCGTGTTGTCGCAACCGGAATGCCGACAAGTGAATCGTGATGTCTGAAATCAATACTCCTAGCAACTGTGTTGCTTGGTAGTTAATGGACAATAATCTTATCCTTAGCGTGTTGATTATTGAATCATCACCCTAAGGTTTATCGTGCTACCTAGTCCTTATTTATGGTGCACCCTTCGATCAATGAGTCAGGATTATTCAATCCCTTGCTTATTTGACCATATCATCTTGCCCTGAAAAGCAAGATTGTTCTCGAGCTTAGTGACATATCGGTGGTTCGTGATTTTCCGAATATCTTCTCGGAAGTGTTACCAGGTTGTCATGTGACCGCTATGTTGAGTTCGTGATCAAGTTGGTTTCTTGTAGCCACGCCTTTTCTCCAAGAATCTGTGTTGGATACCCATGAGCTAGTTGGTTAAGCTAAACAACAACTTGGAGAGTTGGAAGATAAAAGCTTGTCTGACTTAGTTCATGTTAAGGGATATCTTTTGTGTGTGTGTGTGTGTGTGTGTTGAAGAAACATGATATCATCATCGATTGGTCCTCGTGATCAGTTGTTGGATCTATTGCCTTGTCAAAACTTTGACTTGAGTATGGGATATCGTCAAGTTAAATCAGAACCAACGATGTTCGTAATGTTGTCTTACTCGTGGTTGATCCCTCGAGCATACACCATTACATCTTTTGGTCTGACCAATACTATCGCATTGTTCACATAATGGTGGAAGTCCAGTGATACAGAAATTCCGATGAGTTGCTGTTGAGCCCATCAACAACATCTTGTCCCCCTCATGATTCGTGTTAAACATTAAGCTAGTGTTGGAAACTTTGTAAACAATGCCTTCATGTTCCGTTCATGAAGCATATGTTTGGATGAAAGTAGCGACTTCCTCTAAGTTCATGTGCAATCGATGCAAGTTGCCGCCATGAATTCGAGAAAGCTTGTTTTTGCTTCCTCTGGAATCATCCCAAGTCGGCCATGCATGTGCAAAGTATTCTGTGGTATGTTAGACTGATCATCTTCGTTACATATGAATTCCTAGCAACCAAGCCGCTGATTGACTTGTTCAAGGAAAAGAAGTCTAGCGCGCGTAAAGACTTCGAAATCCTTGATGATGGATCCTAACCAGAACTCGATAATGTTTTATTATAAGACTACTATGTGGTCATTCTTGTCTTGGAAAACATGTTCACAGGTTTGTAGCAGAACCAGCTCATGTTTTGGAGCTTGCTATCGTAGTTCATTTCCCGAGAATCTCGCAACGTCATCTCGTCGATTTGTGTTGCAAACTTTCATTTCTCTTTCTAGACTTGATGAGTCTGGAATGTCCTGACACCAACCAGATCTGAATCTCAGGCAGATATGATGGTTGGAACATTCTCGACATTTGCATTTCGTTCCCAGCTTGCACCGCCTTGTGCCAATCTCCCTTGGACTGCCCTTCTCAGCAATTATTGTTCAGGATACATCTTCAAAAGTGGTCCTACCATGGGTCCCATCCATTTCCGATGACAAGCAAAAATCTTTCCTTGCGTTGTCTTCAACAAGGTAGTCCACATCATCCATTCTAGTCCAAGTATGTCATTCTTTTGAACTCCTTCAAATGATCGATTTTGATTGCCTTAGGTTGGTATAATGAGTCTCAATGATCTATGTATCAAAAGTAATTCTTCTTGCCACTTAAGGGAATAATTCCATGAGTCACCTTTCCTAAGGTGCCCTGTTATGGAATCATGGCGATTATTTCCTCGCTATCTTGAAACCATGCACCATCTTCTAAGCATGGAATCGTTGCCTACTAATCTGAACCTTCGTCACCTGCTTCTTTCCATCGCCCCTCATATGTGTTTTGCCCCTCAGCTCAAGAGATGTTTCCACGTCTCGTTCCGTGAGTTGATCCTGTGGTCATTAAGATGATCCATCCCTGTGGAGTTATCTCGCTCTTCTGTCCCCGTGTCGGATGAAATTCTCAAGGCAAGACGTCGAGATCAAGATGATTCAATGAATCAACATCCTCGAGAAGGACAGTTGGATCATGAAGATCGTGTTAGCTTTGCGTCCCCTCTGTCTTCTTACCTCACGTCTTGAATCTTGGGATGAGATTCTTGTTTAGTGGGGGTGAGTTGTCACAGCCCTAGCATTGTTTGCAATTAGTGGCACAAGCATCCATGCATCATGTCTAAATTACTTTAATTTGAAATGGGGATTGGTAAACCCTAGCACCAAATGAAATTCAAATAGGTTCAAATAAAATATTTTTCAATGACCCAGAATGCCCTTTGGAAATGTTCATGATTTCTAGTAAAGGTGAAAACCTCTGCCAAAAATGATGAACATATTTATAGGTCATTCCTGGATTTTTGAATTAAATCATAAACTATTTGACTTTAGGCATTTAAACACTATAAATAATTTAAATGCTCAAATAATGTTGGAACTATTTGTGGGCCACTGAAATAATTCAGAAAGTGCTCATGAATATTTTCAGGATTTATAAAATTGATTTGGTTTTTAAAACTGGATCAAAAACAAACTACAAATTAGAAAACAGAAACAAAAATAGGAAAGGGTTAGAACTCACCTGGCTTACATGCGCAGCCCACCAACCGGCCCAGCACAGTAGCTGGCCGGCCCAGCCCACCACCGCCTCTTTCCCTGTCGTCTTCCTCCTCTGCCAGGAGGACGAGCGCGTGCCCGACGCACACGCGCACGCAGCCCCGGCCACCTCCTGCTTGCCTCCTTGCCCTCCCTGGTGCAGCCACGCACCCCCTGGACCTCTCTCACTCTCTCCCCGAGCTCCTCTCCCTCCTCTGGCTCTCCTCTCGCACGCACCTGAGCGCCATCGTCGCCGCCGCTCGTCGTTGCCGCGACCACCGGCCTCCCCCGCTTCCCCGACAGGTCCACGAGCTCCGTGACGTCGTCCTCGACCCCCTCACCGAGCCACGCCCCGCCGGATGCCCTCGAACGCCGTCACCACGGTCGTCTTCTACCTCGGGCAACCGAGATCGCCGGCGCCCGTACGTCACTGTCCGGCCTTCCCCGAGCCCGCTTCGACGCCCGCTGCAACCGCTGTGAGAACCTGCGTCGAACCCCCCTCTTCTCTGCTTTGTTTGCTCGCTGTAGACGAATCCCGCAGCGCACCGCCGCGTCTGGACTCGCCGGCGCCTAAACGCCGGCGACCGCTGACCCGTTGACCGGCGTGGGTTGACCCCACTGCCCGGCTTGACTTCCCCCTCTCTCTCACTGACTTGCGGGCCCCGCCCGACTAATTACTCTAGTTAGCAGTAATTAACTAGTTAGGTTAGTTACTTCAGTCACTGACTAGTGGGCCCTGCCCTGTTAGTTAGGGCTAACTAACTTAGTTAGTTGACTGGGTCACTGACCAGTGGGTCCGACTGGTCAGGTTTGACCTGGACTGTCCCCGTTGACCGCTGACGTCACAGTGACGTAGTGCTGACGCAGTTAATTATTTTCTGGATTTATTCTTATTCAGGAAATTCCAGAAAATAGCTAAAACTTCTAAAATTCATAGAAATTAATCTGTAACTCAGAATGAAATAAGTTATATATGAAAAATGATCAGAAAAATCCAATCTATCCATATGTACTGGTTTCATGCATGTTAGAGCAACTTAACCTTGCTGTTTAGGTGAAACATGTTAATGCACTTATATGAACCCATAACTTGAGTTTGTATTTGAATCTTTGGTTCAAATAAGCTCAAAACCTTCTAGTTGTAGTTGCATTAGCCCAACTCACTCATATTGCCATGTCATGATCATGCATCATATTGTGCATTGCATTGATTGTGTTTTCTCTCTATTGCCGGTAATTGTCCCCTCTCAGTAGATGTTGCTTCGATGATGTGATCGATGACACCGATGGAGAACTATACTATCTTCCGAAGTGTCAGGCAAGCAAAACCCCTTGTTCATTCCGATACAATCCCACTCTCTAGCTCCTGCTCTCTTTTACTGCATTAGGACAACAACGATTCAACTGTTACATGCTGCGGTAGTTGAACCCCTTTCCTCTGCCTGACCTGTCATTGCCACAGTAAATAGATGAAACCTATTAGCATGAGTAGGAGTTGTTTGAGCCCTGATGTGCCTACTCATTCATGCTTGTTTGTCATGCCTGCTACTGCTTAGAGTTGAGTCAGGTCTGATTCATCGGGGATGAATTGGAGGTGTGTGAACATGTATTACTGTTGAGAGCTAAGTGTGTGAACACGAGTTGGTAAAGGTATCAATGAGAGGCCATGTAGGAGTACATGGTCGGTTGTTTCATTGAAGCCGTCCTTAGGAACTGGGTTCTGTGTTTGTGATCCATGATCAGCTACTACCACACACTGGGATCCTTAATTGACTCTCTCGGCTTCTTAACCACCCTTGTCCTCTGTCCAGGAGTTGCAAGTAGTTTCTGGTGTTTGTAGTATGCTGGAGGCCGTGCGCAGCGCTGACCCGAGGGGTGGGCTGTGATGCGGTAGGCACGTGGCCGGCTTGCCGGGCGCCCGTTTGGTGTCGCGGAACCCTGTACACATCGTTCGGGGCCGTATGTGGAAACCTCGGCCGGACTCCCTGCGGATGGAACCTGAATAGGCGATAAACCTGGACTAGAGACTTGAGTGTTTAGGTAGGCCGTGGCCGACACCCTCGTTGGGCTTCCGCTTGAAGGTTGCCGAGTACATGTCGTGTAAACGGCGGTAAGTGGTGAGAGCGTGTGTGAAGAAGTACACCCCTGCAGGGTTAACATCATCTATTCGAATAGCCGTGTCCGTGGTAAGGGACTTCTGGGTTGCCTATAACAGTTCATAGACAAGTGAAAATGGATACTCTAGAACTCGCAAGATAAGCGTGAGTGCTATTGATGGCCTTCTCGTAGGGAGATGGGAGCGGATCCATAGTGGTGTATTGATATGGTGAATATGTGGACTCGTGTGCGCCACCTCAAAAGAGTTGCTTGCAGTCGTAGTTCAGGTTAGCCACTGAGTCAAAGCTGGCTTGCTGCAGTTAAACTCCACTACCCCCTTTGTTGGTACCGATGCATATGTAGTTAGTTCTGATGTAAGTCTTGATGAGTACATTTGTACTCACGTTTGCCTATTTTATGTTTTGCAGAGAGACGTTAGTCTCGCTAGTAGTTCCGTGTGGACTTCGACGTTTAGCTTGATACCTCAGCTACGATCTTGTGCACTCGGCAGGATCTGGTAGATAGTCAGGCTTCTTAGCCTTTTTCATTTGTAGATGTCTGTACTCAGACATGTTAAGCTTCCGCATGTGATTTGACTTGTATGCTCTGAATGTTGGGTCATGAGACCCATGTTTGTAATATCTCGCTCCTTGGAGCCTAATGAATAAATACTTGAGTCGTAGAGTTATGTTGTGATGCCATGTTGTGTTTACACATATCGAGCATATATGATTGAAATGCTTGGTATGTGTGGGATCCGACAACCTAGTTGTTTATCCTTGGTAGCCTCTCTTATGGGGAAATGTAGTCTTGTGCTTCCATGAGCCATAGTAATCCGCTACAGCCCGGTTCACCGGAGTCCTGCTAGCCCAGCACTACTGCTCCGAAACACTTGACTGGCCGGCATGTGATTCACTTCGTTCCTGTGTTTGTCCCTTCGGGGAAATGTCACGCGGTGACATCCGGAGTCCTGCCTAGCCTACTATAGCCCGGGTTCCCGGAGTCCTGTTAGCCCAGTGCTACAGCCCGAATTCGCACGCTGCTGACCGACATGCTCGATGTCGATTCATGTATGCCAGTCCCCGTAAGTCAGTGCCACTTTGGGTTCACGAATAATCATGTTGGCCCAGGTTCTCTGTCATATGGATGCTAGCGACACTATCCTATACGTGAGCCAAAAGGCGCAAACGGTCTCGGGCCATGGTAAGGCGACACCCGTGGGAATACCGTGCGTGAGGCCGCAAAGTGATATGAGGTTTTACCGGCTAGATCGATGTGACTTGGAATCGGGGTCCTGACACCCTAGCATGCTGAACATGGAACACTCCCCCTCCGGTCATCTGTCTGACACAGGTCCGGAACCGGGAAAACATTCCCGGTTGAATTCCCCCTTCACCTATATCGTGTTGCCATACGTTAGGTCACACCCGGCACAGCATATTGCCATGTTATGCTTTGTGATGCTTTGTTTGATTTATATTTATTGTTTCTTCCCCCTCTTCTCTCCGGTACACCCTGAGACCGATGATGCCCTTATGATCGACTACGTCTCCGACGACCCTTCTTCCTTTTCAGCAGAGCTTCCAGGCAAGCCCCCCGTTGATCATCCCGATATCGCCCATTCCATTCTCTCATGCTTGCATTAGATTTTGCTACTGTTATTGTTTGCTCCTATTCTGATGCATAGCCTGCTTTTGTAACCTGCTTATTGTTACCTTACCTGCTTATCCCTAAACTGCTTAGTATAGGTTGGTTAGTGATCCATCAGTGACCCCCACCTTGTCCTTGTTGCCCCTGCTTCATCATCGACGACTCGATCAACGTGATCGACGACGAGAGCCTGACACCTCACATCACATCACGCCCCTTTTGTTGCTCGACTCTGCAGAGTTACCATCGAGTGCCGAGGGTGGAACCTCATACATCACTCCTGATGAGATCTCTGTACTGTAGCTATTCGGTCATTGTCATCGAGGGTGATTTCCTCCTTCACCACTTCCGATACGACTCTGTCGTGCAACCCCTCAAGTGTGAACCTCGAGGGTGGTTCCTCTTACGTTGACCTTGATGATTACATCGAGTGGAATCCACCGAGGGTGGTTCCTCAGGGTTCCCCTTGGTGTTCGACACACGGTTATTATGGTTACTATGACTTTACATTGAACCATGTTACTAAAGACGGGTTAGCCCTGATGGGTACCCGCGCGAGCTTAATTGCGAGTGATGTGGAGTCGGATTAACCTGGAAGGTGCCCGCGAGATACTTACGAGGTGTGGCAGGGCATTCTTAGCCCTTGCCACAAGTCCTCAAGACGGGGCGACGGGGTCACATCGATCGTGAGTCTCAGCTCGTTACCGCTTGCTCCCAATCCACTACGATTTGGATATTTCATCCGAGGGGGCCTCTGGCCTGATAGCACTAACCATCACGTGGGCATAGTATGGGCGTTCTGCGTCGTATGCATCAGCCGAAGCTTAATAGACGTCAACAACTGAGCGGCGCGCGCCGGGTTGGACTGGTAAGCACCTGCCTTTTTTAAGGAGGTAGCTAGGTCTGCTCACCGGCCGCGTTCGCAACGTGCAGGAGTTCCCGGGGCGATGGCCCATGACCCCTGGGGGCATAGGTTTAGTCCGGCGTGCTGACCTCTCTATTAAGCCTAGGTCGGGTTGCGGCGTATCGTTTGGCCAAGGCCGGGCATGACCCGAGAAAGTGTGTCCGGCCAGAGTTAATCGAGCGTGGTGGGTAAGTTGGTGCACCCCTGCAGGGAAGAAAACATCTATCGATGGCCTGTCTTACGGTAACGGACACTTGGAGTTTTATCCCGATCGATACAACTAGAACTGGATACTTGAGGTGATAACTGGATAGTATGGCTCTGGGATTGCTTTCTCGCAGTGAGTCGAGAAAGGATCTCTGGCCGAGGTTGATAACACTACTACTACTTTACTTTATGCTACTCTTATCTCTTCTGATGCTGCAAGATGCTTGGAGCTGCTTGAAGATGCTAGTCTTCGATAGGCTAGGCTTTCCCCCCTTCTCTTCTGGCATTCTGCAGTTCAGTCCACAGATACAACCCATTTCATTAATACCGATGCATATGTAGTGTAGATCCTTGCTTGCGTGTACTTTGGATGAGTACTCACAGTTGCTTTGCTCCCCTTTTTCCACCTCTTTTCCATTCTTCTCGGATGTCGCAACCAGATGGTGGAGCCCAGGATCCAGACGCCACCACCGGCAACTACTACTACCCCGAGGGTGATTACTACTATGTGGGGGCCGCCGATGACTAGGAGTAGTTAGGAGGCTCCCAGGCAGGAGGCCTTGCCTTTTCGATCGATGTTGCTTTCTTGCTAGCCTTCTTAAGGCAGACTTGTCTAACCTATGTCTGTACTCAGATATTGTTGCTTCCGCTGACTCTTGTGTATTCAAGCTTATGTATTCGAACCCTCGAGGCCCATGGCTTCTAATATAAAGCTTGTTTTATTTTATTTGTGTCTAGAGTTGTGTTGTGATATCTTCCCGTGAGTCCTTGATCTTGATCGTACACATTTGCGTGTATGATTAGTGTACGATTGAATCGAGGGCGTCACATGCCTGGCCCAGACGCCGATGTTGGCGTGGAGGAGGTGGTACTCGTTGGCGCCGCAGGGTGCTACATGGCTTAGGCAGGCACCTGCTGCGACGCTCTGGCATTGGCACCGGCATTGCCAACGCAGCTGATGATCCGGAGGAGGACGAGCAGGAAAGGAAAGGGTCTTGCATGTGTGTACAGATTCATGCAGGAAATTATTTCCTGGAAATACGTCCTTTGTTTACCTTTCTTTGAGGCTATAGATGATCCACACGAGGAAATCTATTATAACCGTCGGATGAAAATTAGTGGTGCGGGAGTACAGGTCGTGCATCCGCCGACCTGCGCCTCACCCCTCCTGGTCCCACCGCCGCTCTGCTTTCATGAGAATGACATGTGGGCCAGCTGCATTTAAGGTCCACATGTCATTGACTCATAGGCCGGTGCACTAAGCCACTGAAGCTCGGTCCCGTGGGCCCCGAGAGGGAAATGTAACTGCTGCGCCAGGCCTTGTAGTGCTCCCGCGGTATGAACTCGTGCCAAACCCGGAATTTGTTTCTTACTACTACCAATGTGTCGGCCTGTGCGTTGCAATGGATCCAAAGTATCTATTTAGTGGAGTTCACTCTAAACCCATTATCTATTTATTTTTCTCTAGCCTTTCCTAGCCATGCAACCAAGCCACATAAGCTTCATGGGTGCCCCCCCACATCATATTATTCATACTACATTGACTGAAAAAAGATACATCACCCAAAACAAGATCTTCCCCTTTTTTGTTCCTACAATGTTGTGTCATGCATGTACCTAGTTGTATAGTGGTAGTACAAGTTGTAGTACAAACTTCGTACTAGTAGGAGTAGTAGTACGGAGTGCTCCTACTCTATCAACGAGCCCCATCTGACACCAAATTTTTGGCTCCCATGCTACAACTAGACCTTCCCCTCCTCGTTTATGTTTTCCAATGCGGCGGGCGGGGTGCGGTTTTCCGATAGTCGGTTTGCTCAACCGCGGTCCCACATGAAAGTGAAAATGCTAGGCAACACACCATCCCTAGCTATGTGGCATGCCGGACGGGCCTGGAGTACTCCCGATTCCCGGGCGTGTGCGGGTGCGGCAGGCCTTTTTTCTTTTACTAGCAATGTGCCTGTGCATTGCGACGGATTCAAAGTAGAGATTTCAAATGGACTATCACATACAGATTATATAGACATATTTTGAAGTGTAGATTCACTCATTTTGCTCCGTATGTAGTCACTTATTGAAATATCTAGAAAGACAAATATTTAGGAACGGAGGGAGTACTTTTCACTCAAAATATATTTCTCAGGCTGTTTTGATGAGGTGAGGGAGGGATGTGGTTGCTTTCAAGATTATAAGGGGTTTTCTGCAAATTGGAGCAGAGAAGTGGGCTATTGTTGCAAAAATGCCACAACTTACCTCACAGCCGTTAGATGCATATCTAATGGTCAGAAATGACGAATGGCAGACACACCACGATCACCAACTGAGTCTTTTACAGGAGACTAGCAAGATGCCCATGCGTTGCACAAAACATCAAGATGCATTTGTATGAGTAGTTTATCTTGTGGGACAAAATGATGAACAAGGGAAGGCCTTATTTGCAAATGTGGAGAGGGGTGTGGGTATCTTTTTGCAAAATTGCCATAGTTTCCTTCCTATCTGTCAGATTTAAATCGGACGACCTATATTGCAGGATGGCAGGCACACCACCATCACCAACTCTGTTTTTTATAAGAGTAGAGATAGAGAAACATGTATAAATTGTAACATTTGGTTCTACTCCTTGGCACGATCGATAGATAGAAATCACGATTGGAAACGCTAGGGTGGGGCTTTTTACGCCAGATAAGCAGGGTAGTAGCTAGGTTTGTGCATAGTCGGTTTGGTCACATGTGGTTCGACATGTTGTAGTGTTTCTAGCAAGATGCCCGTGCGTTGCACGAAGTTGATGGAAAAGGTAAGCACAACTTATAAATTAATGGATGGAGTACTAGTTATAGTGACGCATATAATTGCCTCCAAATGTGAGCAAAGGGATCACACATGTCTGTATTGACTGGAACGAGAATGCAATAGCGCAATAAGAATTAAGGCCACGATGATGCGATTGCAGTGGTGGTTACAGGAGGCAAGAAAAAAGATGCATCCCTCAATGTATGACCTCCTCCTCGTTGACTCAGTGCGCCGGGCCACCGACCGGCGGCTTAGGAGCGACGACTTTTGTGGGGAGGTCAAGGTGCTTCTCAACAAAGGCGTCCAATGCTTCCAGCCGGCTTTTGTGGGGAGGTCAAGGTGCTTCTCAACGAAGGCCAACATTGCAGCGTCCTCACCAGCCTTGTAGATACCTATGTACACGACTTAATTGAACACGTGGATGTGTAGGTTGACAAATTCTTGCAGAGCGAGGTGCCTCGCGGCGAGCGTGACCTCCAGGTGGACATTCTTTGTTGCGTCGGCGGGCAGTCGCAGGGCCACCAGTGCTTGAAAGGGGTTCTCGCCATGGAGGCCGATTAGGGTGGCAGGCAATGAGGAGCCTAGGCGCGGGGGCTACAGGAGTACGGCGATGTCATCCGCGAGCTTCTTGATGATGGTGAACTTGTTGATGGTGGCAATGATCATCTGGTCCAACTGAGAGTCGTAGCTGGCGTCGACGATGGCCACGAACCAACCGGTCGCCTACACCATCTGGAGACGATCCTCAGTGCCATGCCGTAGGCCGGCGTCGTGGACCATCTGGCACAGCCGCTCGCCGCTCGCGCGCATCGCTGCCATGGGTCTGGAGTGAGCACGTTTGCGCTTAGTGTAGGTGCTTAGGTGCGTACGATGTGGTAGATGCATTGGAATGGAGGGGCGCCTTTATATGAGTGCAAACTGAGTTGCATTCACATCGTGCTACCTCTTTTCCCCGTCCTCCTCCCATTACTTCCCTCATGCATTCAAGATGCTAATTGAAGGAGGATGCATCATTGCCATTCAACATTTCGGGAACCGCTACCCTCTCCCTCGTCTGCATTAAAGTCGTATCGGGAACTGTCCTGGTTTACTAGTAGCTGTCAAATCGAATAGTACTGCGCCCCCGCTGCACGCCCGGCTGAACACGCCTCTTCGCCTCCATCAAACGCCTCTGTTAAACCCGCATGCCAACCGAGAAACCTACACCGGCTACACGTTCGTTCATAAGCGGGCCGGAATTAAAAGCAACGCCAGCTGGGCTCCTCCCATCCGCCCTCAGTTTAAAAGAGGCCAGACGCCGGCCAAGCTCCTATCGTCCGCCCTCTATTTAAATGAGGCCAGACAGACAGCGGGCAAGAATCGCACCCCTCTGCCACTCTCCCATCTCCTCCTTCACCATTTTCTCCACTCTTTCGATGGCTTCCGGGGAGCCGTTCTCCGGCATACTACCCGGCTGGGTGGCCCGCCGAGCCCTCCGGATACGAGTGATGCCTCTCGGTGCTTCACCAACCTCTCTTGGCCCGACGGAGCCAGTTGCCTCCCCAAGCCGGGGCGTGGTTCAGCAACTCGCTGCTCCAGTTCAGCTCGATGAGGAGGGGCGAGTTGCTCCACGCCGGCACGGCAGCGACCACGATGGCACGGGCGTCGTCGCTGCCGCGTCGTACCACACCACCATTGTCTACGGTGGCCATGCCTCCCGTGTCTATGGGCGTGCCTCGCGTGCCTGCGGCAGCGCCATGCAGGCAGAGAAAGAAGCCGGGTGCGTGGAGAGCGACAAGTCGGTCGCCAGCTTCTCCGTGTCTGCCACCATCCTCGAGGACAAGTAGAACACGGGAGGCCACCGCCACTTGGGTCCCATGAAGGACACCGCCGAGGCGACGACTGCGTATTCAGGTGGTTACTTTGCTGCTTCGTCTCTTCCGAGGACCTTCGTCGATCCCGCAAGTGTCTGTCGGACATGAGGAAGACAAAGGGATCTGCGAGCGGCCATTTATATTAGGTTTTAGTTATACCACAAGAGCCGAATTAGCACTGCTTAGTTCAAGTAAATGTAACGAAATCCATCATGTTTATTTGAAGATCCGCCTTTTTTATACGAAATCCTTCATGCTTATGTGAAATCAATCCGTGTTTGCACAAATTTCCTCTGGTTGCTTAGAGTTGTGAAAATGTATGCCGCTGGCGTTGGATGTCGTCCTCCGCGGAAGGAAGTGGTTGGAAATTTGCCGGCTGCCGTTGGAGATGCTCTTATGCTGGAAATAATAGAGTCACATCCAATCCATTTGAGTTAATTGCGTGTATGATTCTCCCTCTATAAAAAGTTAATTGCAGGTACAGTGTACACATGACTCGCAGGGTGGCTACCGCTTCATACAGAAAGTTAAAAAGTAACAAATCCATCATTAATCTTGTATTCTAAGTACTCTGTGGGTTCCACTATCAGTACAGTAGCGAAAGAAGTATATATTAAATAATATATAATATAAAAATCTAAAGTTAAAGACAGAACTTGAACCCAGGTCATCGCGTTGCGAGCATCCGGTGCTAACCAGTCTAGCACATTTTCGTGGTGGACGATGCTGGAGATATATCTCTATGTCTACTCTTATACTCCCTCCGTTCCTAAATATTGGTCTTTTTCAGATTTCAAATGAACTACCACGTACGGATGTGTATATAGACATATTTTAGAGTGTAGATACACTCATTTTGCTGTGTATGTAGTCACTTGTTGAAATCTCTAAAAAGATAAATATTTAGGAACGGAGGGAGTAGAAAACAAATTTGGTGATGATGGTGTGCCTGCCATCCTACAATATAGGTCGTCGTATTTATATCTAACGGATAGGAAGGAAACTATGGCAATTTTGCAAAAAGATACCCACACCCCTCTCCACATTTGCAAATAAGGCCTTCCCTCGTTCATCCTTTTCTCTCACAATATAAACTACTCATACAAATGCATCTTGATGTTCCGTGCAATGCACGGGCATCTAGCTATTTTTTTTAAATAATTACTGCGATAATTGGGTTGAAGCGATATATTTTATGTCTACCCCGAATGATCTCAGATTCACTAGTAGTAACAAAGAAAAGGTTGCCTTGTTAATTAATAGAAAACAGGGTGAAAACTATCACATGAGGCCGATAAAAACAAGGCACACTGGGTTCAACATCATCGTCACTACAGCTGTGTACGCGCGAGAAGTCTACGTATCGAGGGGGCTACGGAGAGAAAGACGTATCGAGTGTGTGTGAATGAGGCACAGAGACACAACCAGTGTGTGTGTGTGTTTGAGAGAGAAACCAATTGATAGATTAAGATCAAGATCGAGTTGTCACCTATCTGTTGTCATTGTTGGGGGGGAGGGGGAGATAAAGACGTCTCGAGAGTGTGCGTGTGGTAAGCATAGAGGCACAACTAGCGAGTGTGTGTATGTGTGTGTGTGTTTGAGAGACAAGCCAGTAGATAGATTACTATCAAGATCGAGGTGCCACCCTACTCCTTCGGTGTCGGGTAGTGTGTGTGTGTGTTTGAGAGAGAAGCTAGTTAGATTAGTATCAAGATTGAGGTGTCACCCTACTCCTTCGGTGTCAGGAAGTGTGTGTGTGTGAGTGTGGGAGGGGCGCAGTGAAACTTAGATATAGGGAGAAGGAGTTAGTGTGACACATATCTATATTAAGGGATAGGTAGATAGCATGTGTGCGAGGCATACTTAAAGCATCACGGAGATAAACAAGTGGTGTGCATGCAAGTGCCAGAAAAAATTAAGAGAGAAACAATGTCAACACGCGCGCGCGCGCGTGTGTGTGTGTGTGTGAGAGAGAGAGAGAGAGAGAGAGAGAGAGAGAGAGAGAGAGAGAGAGAGAGAGAGAGTGAAATCTCAAAACAAAAGGTGCTCTGCTGGAATCCCATTGTATGTATTCATATGGTTCCGGGACTCCAGTTAACCTTAGGCATATGTGTGAGAGACATAATTATACTTTGAGACATTAGTGGCGGTGGGTGGGCGGAATTAAAGGGTGGGCGTGTTCGACAGAGAGAGCGTGTGTGTTTCTGTGTGAGAGACTTGTAGGACGGGGTAGAAAGACGAATTCTAACCTTGACGGAGGGAGAGAAATACACGAAGTGCGCGTGTGTGATTCCGATGCCCACGGAGAAATGACATATGTATGCATGTGAGAGAGATTGCACAATTCATTCACGTATCACTATCTAGCGATCGTGGATGTGCATCGCTTGAACATAAATAAATATCTACTTCGTATCGTGGCCAAAGATACTATATTTCAACGCTATAAAGATTGGACACTCACATATCACATTTTTTCTAAATAATCCTTTTCAATTGTGCGCGCCAAAGTTACAGTGATGTTTCTTCAAACAACCAATGTAGCTATCATGTACATGCACCATTGTTAGTCTTGCATTCAAATTCATTAGTCTTGGATGATTTAAGGTTCTTCTATGAAGTAATATATTTAATATTCATATATGAATTCAACGGGTACGCAATTTATGAAATGGAGGCTATGTAATCATATGAGGTAACACTTTTAAGTAGCGGACTACAATATCCATTTCTTTTGTGGGACTACAATATCCATTTCTTTTGTGGGACTACAATATCCATTTCTTTTTGTGCGCCTCTACAACAACACGTCAACGCCTTATGTTTAAAGTAGATAACCAATGGCACTAAATTATCTATTTACACGAGAAATACATGGGCAGAGCATTTGTCGGTGGAAACAACACCTATGGGATCACTGGAATCCCTTCTATGGTCGGCGGGCGCGGGGTCGTGAGAAGAGCAGGTCTAACAGGAAGCACACGGATCGTTTACCCAGGTTCGGGCCGCAAAGGATGCGTAATACCCTAGTCCTGCTTTGGTGGATGTATTGATTATTCTTGTGTTCTTGAGCTAGCTACGGGGTGTAACTTGCCCAAAATTGCCGAATCCCCCTCAAGTATGCAATGGGCCTCCTTTTATAGGCGAAAGGGGTTGCCACAGTGGCACACAGAAGGTGGAAAGGTCTACAGTGCTGCGAGCTTATCGCCCGTATTACAGGACAAGACGCATTTAATGCATCGCTTAGGTGTCCCTTAGCTTTATCGAGGATGGGAACGAGGCCCGTCCCGTCCGTCGCGGCCTCGCCTTGTTTCGACACACGCCCAGGCCAGCGATGCATGCGGCGCCATGTAGGGAGGCAGGCAGCTGAGGTGGCGCGGTGGTAGGGTCTTCACGAAGATCTGCATGCCACCACGCAGGTGCTTGCTGAGTTGGCATAGAGGCCGCCCGTCGCCACGCAGGTGCCTGCCCAGCTGGTTTAGCTAGCAGCTGCTTGGGGACGGTGGTGGAGTCTTGTCCGGTGCAGGCCTGGCAGTGGCCCCGCTGATGCCCTCAGTAAGGGCCTTGCCGGGGGCCGGCAAGGGTCTTGCCGTGGCGTTGCAGTCGTCCCCGGCAAGGCGCTTGCTAGGGGTCTTGTGGATTCCCTCGGCTGGAATCCCGTCTGATCTCACATGTTTATGATCTTGACGAAGATCTGCATGCCACCACAGAGGCGCCTCCTAAGCCTTGGTCCCAGTGTAGTTGGTTGAGTTGGGACCCGTGGGCTCAAGGGTGGCTCGCTCTGCTGGCGTTGGGCGTGCCGCCCCGGCAAGGCTCTTGCCTGGGCTACTGAGGCTGCCCCGGCAAGGGTCTTGCTGGGGGAGCCTGCTTCGCCCTTCTGCCCTTTGTGTTCTTGGTCTTGGCGTTGTCTTGGGCTTCGGCTTCTCTCCGGCTCCCCTCCTCTGCCCTACTTAGTGTTGCCGCGGCGCGCGGCTCTGACTACCCGTGCAAGTACAGGGGTACAAAGGATGCCCCTACTTTTGTAAACTGACAGCGTTTGATCCTTTTTTTGTGAACGCGCCTCTTGTCGGTGTCAAAACCGGCAGATCTCGGGTAGGGGGTCTCGAACTATGCGTCTAAGGATCGAAGGTAACAGGAGACAGGGACACGATGTTTACCCAGGTTCGGGCCCTCTTAATGGAGGTAATACCCTACTTCCTGCTTGATTGACTTTGACGAATATAGGGATTACTAGAGTTGATCTACCTCGAGATCGTAATGGCTAAACCCTAGATGTCTAGCCTATATAGTTGTTGTTGCCTCTACGGACTAAACCCTCCGGTTTATATAGACATCGGAGGGGCCTAGGGTTGTACAGAGTCGGTTTACAGAGAAAGGAATCTTCATATCCGAACGCCAAGCTTGCGATCCACGCAAAGGAGAGTCCCATCCGGACACAGGGGAAAGCCTTCTATCTTGTATCTTTGCGGCCCATTAGTCCGGCCCATGTCACATAGCCCGGACGCCCGAGGACCCCCTACTCCAGGACTCCTTTAGTAGCCCCTGAACCAGGCTTCAATGATGATGTGTCCGGCGCGCAGATTGTCTTCGGCATTGCAAGGCGGGTTCCTCCTCCGAATACTTCAAAGTAGTTGATCAACAAGAACTATGTCCGGATCTGTTTAACAGTCACAACCTCACTGCCACAAAGGCATAACACTTAATCAAAAAACACGATATGTCTTCACTGATGGTTTTCCTAGCGAGATGTTATGTCTGGCCTCTTTATTATTTTGAATTGCTTCTCAATCTCCCGTTTCACGTTTCTAAACGCAGCCTCCGGTGAAATGTCTTGTCAAAGCAGAGATCGTGTCCCCTTATCACGGGATTCTCATCAATACAGGTTTTGGTAATCCAACCGTGCTGTCCGCACGACCCCTTGGGAATAGGCGAGTTTTAAGGCTCGTGGGGGGGACGATCTATATTCACAGCCTTTATAAGGATAAAAGAATCCACCTTTTCACTCCACGCCTTGTTTTTCCTCAGCCCATCCGCCCTCGAGCTCCAGCGCCCAAGCTTCAATCCCTTCGGTCCCCAGAAAACACTCTAGCCATGTTCGGATCAGGAGTGCAGGGCAAGTGGATGGCCTCCTCCGTCACAGAGGAGAATATCAAGGAGCTTCGGGAAGCGGGGTACTTAGCCAAGGAAATCTCCCACCGGCTTCCGGCCAAGAAGCAGATCGTCCTTACTCCGGAGCCCAAGGAGAGGGTAGTATTTATTCCTCATTTCCTTCGCGGATTAGGGTTTCCCCTCCATCCTTTCATCCGCGGCCTTATGTTTTACTACAGGCTAGATTTCCATGATCTAGCCCCGAATTCCTTCCTCAACATTTCGGCATTCATCTTCGTGTGTGAGGCATTCCTCCGCATCCCTCCCCACTTTGGGCTATGGCTCAAGGTCTTCAATGTGAAGCCAAAAGTGGTGGATGGTCAACATGCGGAGTGCGGCGGCGCCATGGTGAGCAAGCTCCCCAACGTCACTTGGCCCAAAGGCACATTCGTGGAGACCATGAAGGGGTGGCAGCAGGAGTGGTTCTACGTCACTGAACCCCGTGACTCCACATGGGCCGCTCCTCCCGAGTTCAAGTCCGGGCCTCCACTGCGGCTGACATCCTGGCTCAACCAGGGCCTGGACTGGGCAACATCCGACGAGGTGACGATGCTGCAGAAGCGCATCAAGAGTATGGTAGACAAGAATACCAGTCTTGCCAGCGTAATCTAGGTAATGCTCTTTCGCCGGATTCTCCCCTACCAACGCCGGACTCAGCACATGTGGGAGTTCGACCCGACCGGTCCCCGAACCCTGCAGCGGTTCTTTGGCACAAAGCACAAAGGCATGTGGAAGCTGCTGTTCAAGACCCAAAAGACGTAGCCGAAAACGACCGATGACCTCAGCCTCGACTGTACGCACGCAGCGTCTCCTGTAAGTTTTTATGACAACTTTACTATTTTTAAATCCAAGGGGCATACTAAGCTTTCCATTCTTCCCACAGGGCTGGACGAAGAAGGCGGAGCGGATTCACCGTTCGGCTCCGCTACCCGAAGACCCAACCATCCCTCTGTTAATGAGGATGATGGTTCCGGCGCCATATCAGACGCCGGAAGAGAAGGCCAAGAAGAAGGGCAAGGAGGCCAAAAGTGTCCTTTGCCGTAAAGGTGCTTCGGATGTAGTGTCCGAAGACAGCGAGACTCACTCCTCCCCTGATGAAGACGAAGGGGAGGAGGAGGAGAGTAATTCTCCCCTTAAGGGGGGAAATAAGAAAAGGGGGGCTCCCGGATCTAGAGGCGGAGGCGCCCAAGAGAGGGAGAATCTCCCTCACGGATGACTCTGAATCAGACGCCAATGAGTGGTGCCCCAGGCCGAAGCCCCTGGCCGGATCGTAAGTACCCCAAAGGCACTTGTACTTATATATCTATCTAGGTTTCCGCCTTGTGATTTTAATATACTGAACTACGTGCTACAGTCCGGCTCGCGTCCTCCCCCAGCAATCCTCATCTTCGGAAAATTCGCTGGACCCGAACGTGATGGATAGCGGGTCGCCTCCGCCGGCCTCCTCCCCCAAGGTTGTGGAGAATGCCGAAGTGTTGTCCCGAAGGACCCTTCCGGGTCAGGGAGAGGTGCGGGAAGCCGTCGAGGTGGCACCAGAGGGTGATACCTCTGCTGCCGGAAACATGGGGGCACCGACCCCCATGGAGACTGGCGACGGGGGCCATGCCCAATTCGGCCCCCAACAGGACATTACTCCGGAGACCCATATGGCTCCGGAATCAGGTAAGCAGCCTCCTTCGAAAGAAGGGGGCACCAACTCCACCGGCGACCTCTGTCAATCCGGAGGCGCCGAATACTCTAGTGGAAGCTCTTCGAAGCGCTTCCATTGTGGAGGAACACCGTACCCTTATGGGTACGGTGGTTGAGAGGGTTCGGTCCGCTAAAAGCGGATTGAACGAGGCCTGTTCTAGCCTTCTGACAGGCTTTGAGGTATGTGATGTAATATTTTAGCTATGTATAAGGAATGCCTCTGTATAGATAGTAGCCCCTGAGACTCTATTCGGCATTCACGAAGAAAGGCCGGACAGAGGATCGAATAGATTTCGCAAGAGACTAACATATATGTCTATTTGAACAAACAGGCTTCGATGCTAGCGGCAACCTCCCATGCCGCCGAAGTCACCGAACTAAAGAGGAGGTTGGAGCGGGCCGATGAAGAGCTCATCCGTGCCAACAAACAACTGGAGGACAAGCAAGCTATGCAATACCTATTTATATCTGAAATGATATGAGTTGTTGTGTTATCTTGCTGATCGTGTTGTTATGATGCTCATAGGCGACACATCGGAGGTCGAAACCCTCAAGAACGCGCTGGCCAAAGCCCAGAAGAAGGCGGAAGAGGAACGAGCCGCCCGCTAAAAACACGAATCAAGGGTGGAGGAAGTCCACCAAGAGCTCAAGGACGCCATAAGTAAATGCGAGTCCTCGGAGCGCAAGGTTGCGGATCAAGATTCCGAACTTGCTAAAGCCCTCCAAAGCGCAGAGGAGGACCGGGTTGAGGCCCAGGGCGCCCTCTGGGAGATCCAAGAGGCAAAACAGATCGCGGCGGGTAAGGCCTTTAATATGTAGAGCAAATTTGTGAGGAGAAGGTACATCTTACTGACCCGGGTTTGGAGTTCCCCAGGAGCATTTGCGGATCTGCCCCGGAGTGTTGCTGATGCTACGAAGTTCTTCCGAGCCGGAGAGGGGAGCTCAACGGAGAAGCTGGTCTGGTCGCAATACCTTGCGCCAGAGCATCCAGTGTCCCTCAGCGATCAGCTAAAACAACTGACCGAACTGCATAGGATGGCCGGATTGGCTATGAAGGATTTTATAATCCGTTGGTGGCCTGCCGATCCCATACCCAGCAGTTACTTCGGGCTCGTGAAGCGGCTGGTCAATGCATGCCCCCGACTTGATGTTGTAAAGCGGTCGGTTTGCATCGAAGGTGCGCGGATGGCCTTCGCCCGTGTTAAGGTGCAGTGGGCGAAGATGAACGCCGTCAAGCTCGCGACCGAGGGACCGCCCACAGGTAAAGAGCACCGCACGCCGGAGCGGTATTTCGATGATCTCCTACAAGGATCCTGCATTGTAGAGGGCCAGTGTTCGAAGGACATCATTTTTGGATGAATGTATCTATGTTGTCCAATCATGTATTATGCAACAAGACTTATATATGATATGTTGCTTGCTTTATTTTAAAATGTTTCCTCCTGTGTGGCCGTTTATGATATCTGAGAGTTGGCCAGTCGTCGGCTTCAACCCCCACGTAGGTAGGACGGGGGTGTTTGGAATAGCACATAAACACACTTGACCCAACGGCTTGGTCCATGAAGGAGGTGTTAGTGCGGCGAACCAAGCATTCAGACTATGTGGCTTTATCTCTCTCACTTAGCCATGGGAGTTTTACAATGGGAGTGTGGGCACAGCCCCTCATATTGTTCGATTATCCGAACTTGGGTGTTGTGGATGCCCGGCAGGGTGAAGGCCGGCCTGTCGAGTAATGCGGAAAAAATCGCAAGAGATTTATACTTAGTCACCGAATAGCTGACCAGCTCTCGCCGCATCATGACAGTCTGTTTTCGGCTTTCTCTACTGAGGTGTTTGTCCGGATGAACCGGAAACACAATCGTAGTAGTTCTCCCTTTACTACCTTAGCCGAACAAGCGGAACATAAGGCAGTAACCACAGGAGCCGGGCAACCCAACTATTGACCAAAGACATGATTCGGAGCCGATGCATATAATGCTATGTTCGGGACGCCGTATTGTACTATGAAAGTGTTCGTACTGTATTTTATATTTAAGAAATGTATGTGGCTCAATAGAGCCCCTGGCGATTTAAGTCGTACCGAGGTGTACATGACAATCGGACAAAAGGAAATATAGATTAGGAGGTAGGCCAATACCGCATAGGTTGGGCTAGAAACTGTTTCCATTATAGTCTGATTGATACGTCAAAACGTATTGGTACAAATAGTGCGGTAAGCAACAAGGCTATTTTACATGCCGAGCACAAGGGAAAGTTGTGTACTAAAAATAGACGAGATGATCTTTAAAGACCCTTTAGGTACTGTGACATGCATCTACGCTGCTTTTCTCCTTGGTGTATTGTCCTTCGAGAGGATCAACAATCAGTGTTTTCATGATAGGCCTCGAAAAGAGGCCTTGGTACCGTCGAAAAGGTGATGTGGGTTGTAAGGAACCTGGAAAAAATAAAAAGAAGAGAAAAAGGAAATATGAGTGTACGGATAGGGTCTAGCCGTATTGTGGACTTTATCTTTATTATGCCTCCATCCTTTCCCATGGTATCTTTAGTGCGTAATCTGTGTACGCATGGTACATATGCCACAATTTGGTAGGGGCTGTGATGGAGGCCGAATTGCTAATCGAGCTCCTGACGAGCTGGACTGTCGTACTGTGGGGTAGTCCGGACTCGTTTGACAGTGTCCGGGGACTTGGCCGCCGATGTAATAGTTGGCTTGATAAGGCCGCCCTGTTCTTCCGCTGCCAGGGCCGCAGTGTGCTCCTCAGTATGGAGGGCGCATTCCATGTTTCCGTTGACTGTTATAACACCGCGTGGTCCGGGTATCTTGAGTTTGAGATAGGCATAGTGTGGGACCGCATTGAAGCGAGCGAACGCGGTTCGTCCGAGCAGTGCATGGTAGCCACTGCGGAAGGGGACGATGTTGAAGATCAAGTCTTCACTTCGAAAGTTGTCCGACGAACCGAAGACGACCTCCAATGTGATTGAACCCGTGCAGTGGGCCTCTACACTAGGTATTACTCCTTTAAAGGTAGTTTTAGTGGGCTTGACTCTTAACGGATCAATACCCATCTTGCGGACTGTGTCTTGATAGAGCAGGTTAAGGCTGCCGCCGCCGTCCATGAGGACTCGCGTAAGGTGGAATCCGTCAATGATTGGGTCGAGGACCAGTGCGGCCGAACCTCTGTGACGGATACTAGTCAGATGGTCCCTGCGATCAAAGGTGATCGGACAGGCTGACCATGGGTTGAATTTTGGGGCGACTGGCACTATGGCATAGACGTCCCTTAGCGTGCGCTTGCGCTCCCTCTTGGGGATATGAGTAACGTATGTCATATTCACCGTTTTGAATTCGGGGGGAAATTTCTTCTGTCCCCCTGTGTTCGGTGGACGAGGCTCCTCATCGTTGTCCATGCAGGGCGACCCTTTCCCCTTATGTTCGGTATTTAATTTACCGGCCTGTTTAAGGACCCAACAACTTCTGTTGCTATGATTGTCAGGCTTATTGGGGGTGCCGTGGATTTGGCAGGGTCAATCGAGTATTCGGTCCAACCTAGATGGACCGTCTTTGTTTCTTTTGAATGGCCTCTTCCGCTGACCGGACTTGGGGTCACTGAATCCGGCGTTGACTATCGTATCTTCGGTATTGTTGTTGTTGCTTCGACGCTTGTGTTTGTTGCGTCGGGGTCTGTCGTTGCCATTTCTGACTTGGGAAGTGCCAGGGTCACTGGTACTGTTATTGCTACGAGCTAGCCAGCTGTCTTCGCCCGCGCAAAAGCGGGTCATGAGTGCTGTGAGGGCTGCCATGGACTTCGGCTTTTCTTGGCCGAGGTGTCGAGCGAGCCATTCGTCGCAGATGATGTGTTTAAAGGCCGCTAGGGCTTCGGCGTCCCGACATTCGACAATCGGGTTCTTTTTTATTAGGAACCTGGTCCATAATTTCCTGGCCGACTCTCCGGGCTACTGGACTATGTGACTCAGGTCATCGGCGTCCGGAGGCCGGATATACGTGCCTTGGAAGTTGTCTCTAAAGGCATCTTCCAAGTCTTCCCAGCTTCCGATGGAATTTTCTGGGAGTCTGCTTAACCAGTGCTGAGCTGGTCCCTTGAGCTTTAGTGGAGGTATTTGATGGCATGTAGATCATGACCGCGAGCCATGTGAATGTGGAGAAGAAAATCTTCGATCCATACTGCGGGATCTGTTATGCCATCATAAGATTTGATGTTCACAGGTTTAAACCCTTCTAGAAACTCATGCTCCATTACCTCATTGGTGAAGCATAGGGGGTGTGTGGCGCCTCTATATCGGGCCATGTCATGACGCGGCTCGGATAAAGTCCGTATGCGGTTTTCGGCCCGGGCGTTGTTATGTTTGTCGCGCCAGGCTTGACAACCGTCTTCTCGCACTGGGGCATGCCCCCTTGATCTGTAGATAGATCTGGTCTGACCGGCTCTATTTTCTAGGTCCTGCCGGAGGTCATATGTGTATCCCCGAGCTGTTGTTTCTCTGCCTTTACGGTGCGGTGGTGCAGGCTGGTGTTCAGCTTGAGTTGTCGTTCTGTCCCGGCGACGTGGTGGTCGGTCAGGTCCGTCGGCCGCGTTATGCGCTGGTGGTATGGGCTCCAGCTCCTCATCGTCGAATTGGGGTAGCAGCTTACGCTTCGGGTAACTCTTGGTTGGGCATTCAAGGCCGTATTCTTCGGCTCCCAGGACATTAGTCCATCTGTCGTTGAGTAGATCCTGATCAGCTTGAAGCTGCTCCTGCTTCTTTTCTAGACTTCTTGCAGTGGCTATTAGCCGGCGCTTAAAGCGTTCTTGTTCAAGGGGTTCCTCTGGCATGATGAAATCTTCGTCGCTGAGGCTTACATCGTCCTCGGAGAGTGGTAGATAGTTGCTATCCTCCGAGTCCTCGTTCCCTGCTGGCTCGTCAGGGTCGACTTGCCCGTCCTCCCGATCATCATGTTCGGATGTTGGTTCGATGGGGGCTTCTTGGTCTTTTGCGTTCTCCAGAGTATTATTCTCTCCGGTGCCGGTATTGCTGTCTTTTCCATGGTGCGATTTAGAGCGGCGGCGCTAACGCCGACGCTTTGGTGGTATCTCAGGAGGTTCATCCTCGACTGGATCCTTCTCATCATCGCCGTCGCCTTTTTTAGGTGTGTCCACCATGTACACGTCGTATGAGGAAGTGGTCGTCCAGCGTCCGGTGAACGGCAGGTTTTGGGCCTGCTCTTCTCTGGCATCTTCGTCCATACCGTCGACGTCTTCGGAGGCATAATCGAGCATGTCGGTTAAATCCTCAACAGTGGCTATGAAGTGGGTGGTGGGTGGGAAGTATAATTCCCTGCCTTCAGCCCCTAGTCCGGGCCGATGCCACACCCGTACGATTGGCCGCGCCCGTGTGAACGTCCAAGTTATCGGTGCATCATCCCGAGTTATTGCCTTTTTTCTGGGGTGGACTTCACACTAGTTATTAACTGCTGACGTGTGCCCCATGTACACAGTCGCGCATGACCTTCTCGCTAGCACTGTCCAAAATTAGTTGAAACTGGATACAAACGATCCCGCGGGCGGCATAATCTCCCGACTCCTTCTAAAATTTCCGCCACCTAGTCTTTAGCATGCGAAATTCCACTTTTTTCCTTGATGCACGGAGAACACCAGTTACAATACGGCCCTCATTTACATAATAGGTCGGGGCTGCTTTCGTAACTTCCGGTTCCCCCCACCACACGGCACCCCCACTTCCTCTCCCCCTCCCACAAAAACGACTAACTCCATAGCACCGGAGCATCTTACATAACGCCGTCTGTACTTCATCGGCCTTTCTACCACTCCCCTCTCGAAACCCTAGACTACTCATCCACCGGCGTACCAGAGCTGTTGAGGATATAAACCTTAGAGTCACCCGCCCGGAGGGGCCGGGTTACTCATAATGGTCATCGCCTGAAGCCCGGCGCCAAGCTTGAAGACGGCGGGCCCAAGATGGGCTTAAGACCCGGAGATGGCTTAAGGCCCATAGTTACAACCGCTATTATGGTAGAACTTGTAGTGTAAGGCAAGAATAGTTGAGAGTCCGAGCCGGACACTCTTATGAGCCGGCCGGGACTCTGAGAGCTGCTGGGCGTCAACCTCTCTATATAAAGGGACGACCCGGCGGCGGTTTAAGGACAAGTAAGATCTCGTCGAGAGCCAGGCCTAGCAGTTAAGCTCCCTGGTCATCGAAACCCTAATCAATACCACCTCAACTGGACGTAGGCTTTTACCTTCACCGTAAGGGGCCGAACCAGTATAACCCTCGTGTTCCTTGTCCCGTTTAACCCTTTCAAGCTTCCTAGTTGCGATGGCTCCACGACTAAGTCCTAGCTCGAGGACATCTGCCGTGACAATTCCACGACAGTTGGCGCCCACCGTGGGGCCAGCGCACGGTGGATTTGAGTTCTTGAAGGGCAGCTTCGAAGGGCTCAAGGGAACGCTATGGGCCGGATGACCAAGAGTCGTCGCGGGAAGCTCTACATCGACGATGCAAACTGGGGCCCCGACGCCGGCTCAATTGAGTACGGGTACCGGGTCCCCTTCGGCGGAATTCATGTCTTCATTGGGAAGATTGGTGAGCCAGGCCCTGAGCCGGATCTCTGCGCCGATCTCATCGAGACGGCTCAGCGTGCACGACCTGCCCGGGCTCTACCTGCCTTGAGGCATGCTTTTGTGGGATGTGTTCATGGAGGACTCTCTGAAGGGTCTGGATCTGGTGACGAGACGGCCGCCGGCTCTGACGGCGGGTCGTCCACAAATGAGTCAAATTTGTTGTATCAACTTCAAGATGGCAGGCTCAGGGGTTGTTCCGATGGCGACAGTATTCCGGATCATTTTGAGCCGCCGAGCCGGGTTGGGATCTTCATGGCCGGTGCGCAACCTATTCAAAACCCTGCCGCTGGGTCAGGAAACCCGGTACCCTCGCCGGCTCATGTGCTGATGGATCTCACGGACAAGATGACGGCCCTGTTGACCGCCACGGTTGACCCGGCGGATCAAGCTCAGCATGACGCGGAGGTGGCGCGGTTAAAGTTAGATCTAGTGAAAGCCAAGGAGGATCTAGCGACGGAAGGGATCAGGATGGCTCTCGACGCCCAGACTCAGTTGTTTCAGGCGCAGTCCTTCCGGCTCACGATGGATCAGAACGCGTCCACTGAGGTCATGAGAAGGAGGCATCAAAGGCCCAATCTCGACTCCCTCCGGTCTACGATCCTCGAAACCTCTTCAACACGCCAGGTGCAGGGTCTAGTAACCCACCGGGGGTCATAGTGCCCGGGTCTGGGACCCCTGTTCAGCCACAAGTGATGGGGCCTCCCCGGGTGAACCCCGCCCCGCCTCAGTATGTGCCAATACCACCGGGTCATTATGCTAACCCGCTGGAGAATATGGTCGCCGCAGCAGCACGGCTGGCGGCTCTCCCAATTGACGGCGACTCTCCAACGGCTATTGAAACCCGTCGGGTGCGAGAACTCCTTCAGACAGCGCTGGCGCAGCAAGAGGCGTATTCTTACAGCCGGGACAGGATCCACTCAACCCCTCGTCCAGGCCGGAGCCCGAGTTATAGCAGACACATGGTCTCAGCGACCGGCTCAAGTAATGTCCGACGCCATGACCCGCCCCCTAGCCATGGCCCGGCTCATAACGGAGCCTTTCACGCAACAGACCAAGACAGAGCGCGGCAGGAGGCGGAGCAGGTGCCTCAGTTGACGGCTTACCAGACTCCCCCGGCTTATCCGACGAGTTCCGTCGATGTGGGTATCCCTACGAGGACTGGAGGTGTCCCTTGTTTAGTGCCGGCTCTCCGCAATGAGCGTCTACCCAAGGATTTCAAAGGGCCTAGGAAGGTGCCTAATTACACGGCTGATTTACAACCCGGAGCCTGGATCGAGAGTTACGAGATGGCCATGGAATTGCTGGAGGTCAGTGAAGCGGCAATGGCCAAGTATTTCACCATGATGCTAGATGGGACTGCCCGCACTTGGTTGAAAGGGCTACCACCGAATTCCATCGGGTCTTGGGCTGAGTTGAAAGCCCGGTTCATCCAAAACTTCAAAGATACCTGTAGGCAGTCTATGTCAATTGTGGATTTGACTAACTGTAAACAGCAGGAGGGTGAGTCTACGACGCATTGGGTTCGCCGGGTCAAAGAGATAATACATTCATCTGATAAGATGGATGCCGGCTCTGCAGTCTTAATGTTGGAACAGAATTGTCGTTTCCTGCCCTTGAAGATGAAACTCGGGCGGCTTAAGCGTGACTGCAATGATATGGGTACGCTGATGGCGGCTCTCGTCAAGTACGCCGACTCTGATAGTACCAAGGACCCCGCTTCAGATGATGAAAGGGCAGGGAAGGGAAAGAAGAACGGCAATGGCAAGGGTCCTCAGCATAATCCGGGGAACCAAGGAGGTGGCAAGCGTAAGGCCGACGGCAGCCTAGAGTTCGTGGCCAACGCCAGCTCACAGGGGAATAACCAGCGACGCAAGGGGAGGCCACCTCCCCGAGCCGGCGGGTCAGGCCCGACGCTGGAGCAGCTGTTGAATGAGCCTTGTCCAAGGCATGGCTCTAGGGAGAAGCCAGCTACTCATCTATGGAAGGATTGCGCAATCATGAAAGCCTTTAAGAATTCCAATGCTTTAGATGGCAACCATGGCCCGGGCGGCAGCTCAGGCTGGCGGTTTTCATGGCCCGGGCGGCGGCTCAAATTCTAATCCACAGAACGGTCAAGGGGGCTTTAATCAGCAGTCTGGCTAGGGTCATCAACAGCAGCAGGGGGGTTATCAGACTAATCCAAAGCAGCTTAATGGTGGACAGTATCATGTATTTACCACCAGTCTGTGTAAGCGAGATCAGAAGCTTCATAAGAAGGCTGTGAATGCTGTTGAGCCGGTGGTTCCACGCTATTTAAGATGGTCAGAGCAGCCTATTGTGTGGAGTAGGGAGGATCACCCTCCCCGGGTTGATAATCCAGGTCATTTGGCCCTGGTGGTGGCTCCTCACGTGGGAGGATATAAATTCACTAAGGTACTCATGGATGGAGGCAGCAGCATCAACATCCTCTATTATGAGACTTCCCGTCGTATGGGGTTGATTGATAAGAACCTCAGCCAGTCCAATACTATTTTCCATGGTGTGGTGCCTGGTAAGTCAGCTTATCCAGTTGGTAAGATCGAGTTGGAAGTGGCCTTTGGAGACGAGTACAACTACAGGGTGGAAAAATTGACCTTTGAAGTGGTCAAGATAAGAAGTCCATATCATGCCATATTTGGGCGGCCGGCTTACGCCAAGTTCATGGCACGGCCGTGTTACGTGTATTTACAGCTCAAGATGCCAGGTCACAATGGGACCATTACGGTTCATGGCAGCCGGAAGGTGGCCTTGGAGTGTGAGGAAGGTGATGCAGCTTATGCAGAATCTGTTTGTGCAATAGAGGAGTTGAAATTTTACAAGGACAATGTTGACCCAACAGATATGACCTCTCTGAAAAAGCCGACTACGGAGCATGAGCCGGCAATGAAATTTAAGTCGGCTGATGAGACTAAACTTGTTGATTTCGTTCCAGGTGATTCGTCTCAGCAGTTTAGCATCAGTGCCAATTTGGATCCAAAATAGGAAAGCGCGCTCATCGAGTTCATCCGTGAGAATAGGGACATTTTTGCATGGAAACCTTCTGACATGCCAGGTGTACCTAGAGAACTCGCTGAGCACACTCTCAATGTTGATCCAAAATTTAAGCCGGTCAGACAATTTCTTTGGCGGTTTAATGAAGAGAGGCAGAAAGCCATTGGCGAGGAGGTGGCCCGGCTCTTGGCGGCCGGGTTTATTGTTGAAGTCTTTCACCCAGAGTGGTTGGCTAACCCGGTGCTCGTGCTCAAAAAGAATGGCACCTGGCGGATGTGTGTGGACTACATGGACTTAAACAAGGCATGTCCGGCTGATCCTTTTGCTCTTCCCCGTTTTGATCAAATCATTGATGCTACGGCGGGTTGCGAGCGCTTAAGTTTCTTGGATGCTTATTCTGGATACCATCATATTAAAATGGCAGTTAAGAACCAGGAGAAGACGGCGTTCATCACTCCCTTTGGAGCCTTCTACTATGTGTCTATGCCCTTTGGGCTCAAGAGTGCACAGGCGACTTATCAGCGTTGCGTGCAGAACTGTCTTCATAACCAGATTGGGCGCAATGTTCATGCCTATGTGGACGATATTGTGGTTAAGTCCAGGAAGAAGGAAACCTTGATAGATGATCTGAGGGAAACCTTTGATAATCTCCGGGTCTACAAGATGATGCTTAACCCGGCCAAGTGTGTTTTTGGTGTTCCTGCAGGCAAGCTCTTGGGTTTCTTGGTTTCTAACAGAGGCATTGAAGCTAACCCGGAGAAGATCAAGGCAATCACCTCTCTGGCTAAGCCGGCGTGTATAAACGACGTCCAGCGCCTGGCGGGTCGTATCGCTGCTTTAAGCCGGTTTATAAGCCGTTTGGGTGAGAAGGCCATGCCATTGTACCAGTTGATGAAGAAAACTGATGACTTTGTCTGGAATGATGCTGCTAATACTGCTTTTGAGGATTTGAAGAGACAGCTGGCAGAGCCCCCAGTCCTTGCTGCTCCGGTTGACAAGGAGCCTTTATTACTGTATGTAGCTGCTAACACACGGGCCGTCAGTGTGGCTGTGGTGGTGGAGCGCAAGGAAGAGGGTAAGGAGCATCCGGTTCAGCGGCCGGTTTATTACGTCAGTGAAGTGCTCATCGAGTCCAAACAGCGGTATCCACATTGGCAGAAGCTTGTTTATGGTGTGTTCATGGCAAGCCGGAAGCTTAAGCACTATTTTCAGGGTCACCCTATCACTGTGGTTAGTTCTGCCCCCCTTGGAGATATCATCCAAATCAGAGAAGCCACAGGGAGAGTGGCTAAGTGGGCTATAGAGCTCGGGCCTCATGGTCTGAAATACGTACCACGCACTGCTGTTAAAATCTCAAGCTTTGGTGGATTTCATCAACGATTGGACAGAGCTACAAGTGCCCGAAGAAAAGCCGGATAACACATATTGGACTATTCACTTCGATGGGTCCAGGCAATTGGAGGGCTCGGGGGCTGGAGTTGTATTGGCTTCCCCTAAAGGTGACAAGTTCCATTATGTGCTACGTTGATGTTTCCTTGTACTAACAATGCGGCTGAGTACGAGGCCTTGCTCCATGGTCTTCGGATGGCTAAGGAGATGAGCTTGAGCCGGGTAAGGTGCTTCGGCGACTCAGACTTAGTGGCTCAACAAGTATCAGGCAAGTGGGATTCCAAGGACCCTCTCATGGCGGCTTATCGCCGTGAAGTTGATGCTATTGCTGGACACTTTCAGGGTTACCAAGTAGAGCACATCGATCGCAGGAAGAACGAGGCGGCTGATGCTTTAAGCCGGCTGGGCTCTCAGCGAAAACCGGTGCCGCCTAACACTTTCCTGGATGTCTTGCATAACCCTTCTGTTAAGTTGCCTACAGAGGAAGACTTGGCTGTCCCTGACCCGGAGGCACAGTTGGTGGCGGCTCTCCACATCACCCCGGACTGGACGGTGCCTTACTTGGCTTACATGACCCGGGGAGATTTGCCTGAGGATGAAACTTTGGCCAGACAAATAACCCGGCGGTCTAAGTCAATGGTTGTTATCAATGGTGAGCTGCATCGCCGCAGTGTTACGGGAGCGTTCCAGCGTTGTGTCTCCCCTGAGGAAGGTCAAGAAATCTTGCGTGAGATTCACGAAGGGGATTGTGGCCATCATGCCGGCTCAAAATCCCTTGTTGCCAAAGGCTTTTCGTCATGGTTTTTATTGGCTGACGGCTCATGCTGATGCGGAGGACTTGGTCAGTAAATGTGATGGTTGCCAGAGGTTCTCACGACGGGCTCATGTGCCGGCTCAGGAGCTGAGGATGATACCAATCACTTGGCCATTTGCGGTCTGGGGGCTTAATATGGTTGGGCCTTTTAAAAGGTCCAAGGACAAGAAGACCCACCTCTTGGTGGCAGTTGACAAGTTCACAAAGTGGGTTGAAGCAGAGCCAGTTAGCAAGTGTGACGCAGCCACGGCGGTTCAGTTCATGAAAAAGGTGATATTTCGCTTTGGCTTTCCACACAGCATTATAACTGACAATGGCACCAATCTATTCAAGGGTGCCATGGAGGAGTTTTGTCAACGAGAGCATATTCGACTTGATGTTTCATCAGTGGCTCATCCTCAATCCAATGGTCAAGCTGAGAGAGCTAATCAGGAGATTCTGAAAGGCATCAAGCCCCGGCTTTTGGTCCCTTTGCAACGGACGCCGGGTTGTTGGGTGGAGGAGTTACCCTCCGTGTTATGGAGCATCAATACTACTCCTAACAGGTCTACGGGTTACACGCCTTTCTTCATGGTTTATGGAGCGGAAGCAGTCCTCCCCAGTGACATCCGTCATGACTCGCCTCGAGTGGCGGCTTATGTTGAGGCGGATAATGAACAGGCGCGCCAAGATGCTCTTGACTTGTTGGACGAACAGCGTGATGTGGCAGCAGCTCGCTCAGCGATTTACCAACAAGACCTGCGCCGTTATCACAGTCGCCGGGTTAAATCCCGGGTCTTCCAGGAAGGTGATCTGGTGCTCCGGCTCATCCAAGATCAAACAGATGCGCACAAGCTATCCCCGCCTTGGGAAGGACCCTTTGTGGTCAGCAAGAACTTGCACAACGGGTCATACTACCTTATTGACGTTCGCGAGCATAAAGATTCACGTAAGTCGGAGGAAGAGACCCGTCGGCCGTGGAACATAGCTCAGCTTCGGCCTTATTACACTTGAGCCACCGGCTCTCATAATGTACATATTTCTATAAGCCATGTATATATTATGATAAGCAATAAAGTAGGACCTCTGTCCTTTTTTCTCCTCCAAAGGTAAAGGTGTTGTTTCCATTACAAGATCACATGGTAACTTGGAGGTGGATCCGGCTTATGATCGTATTCGAATCTAGCCGTACGCAATATAATCACTTGGGGGCTTCCTGTTCAAACATAGGTCGTATTCGAACCAAAGAGAACATAGCTGTCGATACCCATTCGATTGGCAAAGCGCCGAGCTCATTGGGGAGTTTTCTTTGATCATATTTGAATCATAGCTCAACCCCCTTTGGGAACCGACGTGGATCGTATTCGAATCAGCGTCGTTAAACAACTCTTAAGGTCATTTGGGGGCTTCCTGTTCAAACATGGGTCGTATTCGAACCAAAGAGAGCATAGCTGTCGGTACCCTCTTGATCGGCATCGCCAAACCCACTGGGGGCTATATGATCGCATTCGAATCTTAGCTTAACCCCTTTGGGACGGGTCTCTGGTAGTATTCGAACCGGAAGCCCCTGAGTTTTGATTTTCTGATTTACAACAAGTTCTTCTGGTGGTATCAACAGTGTACACGACGGTTCTTGTTCCGCCGGCTTAAGTTTGACTCACAATGCTAGTCATGCACAATCAGCATTGTCTAAACTGGTAAACCGGAGTTGAGGTACCAACCTTATTATCCGGGTTATATAATCCGGAAGTGTACTTGAAGGCCGGTAAGTGTGTTATTACGGTTATATCAAGGACATAATTGAGGACCAGCCTTTCGTGACTTAGATTTATATTCCGGGTTATATGTATGAGACTATGATTCTCAGTGCGGTAAGCCGCCTAGAGACTTGTGATTTGTTTTTCTATGCAGGATAGTTAAAGACAACTATTTGAGCTTGAGGAAAATGAATGATCAATTATGACCCGGAGGAATATAAAGAAGCAACTTCAATGGAATTAAGCATTCAGCACGTGCACGATGGCAGGACAAAGTTAAAATGTTGGTCCTATTCTATTACAAGACTCCCCGAGTCCAAAAGGGTGAAGCATTGTTTAACAAGCTGCCTAAAGAGTCAAGATGCTTGCCGGGTCGAAGCTTCCGGCTCATCCCTCTCCGCTCCTCCGGCTGTTCCCAAGACCTGGAAGGTTGACGATTTCCAGTCAATGCCGCTCAAAGCTTCAAATTGGGCTTCTTCATCAATTAACCCGGCCAGGTCAATTTCCGGGGCAAAGGTGTGCTTACGAGTCGGCGGGACTAAGCTGATGGCTTCATAAAGCGGGGTGGGGATCCTCTGATTCTCTGAATCATAGCCCGGCTGGTACTTGGTCAGATCAGTGTCATTCCCAATCAGGGTGGCCACCGGGCGCACGATCTTCACACAGGCAGCAAAGTCCTTTTGGTCGAAAGGGGTGCCGTCTTCCTTCAAGATGGGGTAACCAAGTGCAATGTCCGCCGGGTCTAGCTCTGGAAGGAAAGCCTTGGCCCGGCTCAGAGCAGCTATGGCTCCGGCTCTTGCAGAGGCCCGTCACAGCTCTTGGACACGCTGAGGAAGAACGGCCAGCCGGCGAAGTACTTCCGCCAGGTGAGTCGGAACCTCATTGGATAGGGCCACCACGGCCAAAGCGCGCTGTGACCCGGTGTAGAGTTGCTCCACCAGGGTGTACACGGCCTTCAGCTTGGTCAGCACATTCTGATTAAGGTTGGCGCTTCTGGGACCTATTTAACAAAGTAAGATAAACCGTTCTCAATGATGGGAGTTATGAGACATAAAGACTGTAAACTTGTTCAAAGCCTGCATAAGGACTTACCGAAGATTGCGGCGACCATTTGTGATACATGGCGTTTTAAGCCGGAGAGTTCGACGGTTCTCTCCGTCAGAGCCTTCTCCGCCTGTTCGGCCCGGCTCACCAGAGCAGCCTTCTCTTCGGCCCAAGTCTTCCTTTCAGCTTCAAATGTCTTCTTCAGCTTCTCTTGAGTGGCAATGCTGGATTCAAATTTGGCGTTGGCCGTCCGGGTCTCAGTTTCCTGAGTCGTCAGGCGGTTCTTCAGCTCTGAGATATCAGCTTCAAATTTCTTGCAAGCAGCCTGCACAATTTCTGGGTTATAGTATGAACAGTTATTATGCAACTTTAAAGTCCCAAGCACTTTCCAAGCAAAGACACTTGGCACTTGGGGGCTAATGCATGTCGAAAGTTTTCTATCTACAAAATTACCGGTTCATGAGAGTAAGCCGGAAGATAAGTCTACAACATATTCTATCATAAGTAGTAGACTTGGGGGCTAGAGTATGGTAAAGATAACTATGCAGTAAGCAATAGAGTGGTACCTCAGACTTCTGCTATATCTGATTCACCATGTTGATCTCCAAATCCCGGCTGTTGTGCACCTGACTGACATAGCCGGAGACGATCTATCCGATGCTCAAGTTAGCATAGTTGGTGATGTCCAGCTTGGCCCGGCGGCGCTCTAGCAACTCTTCCTTCGCAGAGCACTTAGCCAGCGCAGTGGGTCTCCCCAGCTCGACAAACTCCATCCGGGTGATTACCACGTCCGGGTCATCGGTCGGCTGAGCCGGGCTGGAGATGTCCGGGTTGGTGGAAGTCTCCATGGCTGGCTCATCAGTTGGAGTGGTGGCTTCAGGAGCAGAGGCGGCTGGCGGCTCTTGAGCTGCAACCTCCGGCTCAGGCAAGACCGATTCTTCGACCGGCTTGTTCTTCTTTGCTCTTTTACTCAGCTTTGCTTGAGCACTGAAAGGACATAAGGTTAGTACAAACGTATGAGTAAAGATAAGCATAACAAGAGATGATCATCATTACCCGGGTACGGTCTTGAAAGCCGGCAGGTTCGATTGCATAGAGTCACCAGAGGAGGGTGAAGTTTCCTGATAATTCGAATCAGAAGAATTGAGCGGTTGACGTATAACACCCGCCAAAGGATGAAAAGGATATAAGTTGGAGGTGACCTCGGTCCGGCGCTTCCTTGACGCTTCAGGTAAGCCGGAGGAGAGGTCTGCGTCTTTGTTGGTCCAGGTGTGCCGCCGGCTCTCATGAATCTGTCGCTTCAAAAGAAATTGAGGATCTTGATAAGCTAAAGGATGTGAAAATCTTACTTTCCGGGTTACTCTTCGGACTTTCAGCCTTGGCAAGGGCTCCGAGTCGGAGGAAAGTGTCATTACCTCTTCAACCACCGGGTTACTTGCTCCGGTGTCGTCCTGCTGATGATCAGTATCAATAAGGTGGACAGGAATAAACAAGAAATGCAACAAGAGCTTACAGGTTCAGGGGTTACCTCTGACTCGGAGCTGTCACTTAATTGAAGCAGCTCTGAGGCAGTAGGCCTGCTTCCCTTCTTCCGGGGAGCAGCTCTCCTGGCGCCTTTCTTAGCCTTCCTGGCCTTCCTGGCCTCATGATCATACTTGACCTTCCAGAATTTATCATCAACCTGAAAAATACAATGAAGATTTCTTAAGGTTCAGATGAAAACTATCTAAAGAAGAAAATAAGATGTTCAGATCAGCGGCTTACCGCTGGGGCCGGGTTGATCTTGCAGAAGGGGCTTAAGCCGGTCCTCCCACAGTCTGCCAAGCTCTCATTCAAGAGGGCCTTGGTCATGTCTTCAGCAACGTCTTCAGGAAGATCGTTGCGGCTGTGTCGCAGGGGGTCATCTTTCCGGCCCGTGTAATCACACATTAAGCCGGGGCGGCGGCTCAAGGGGATCACCCGCCACGAGATCCAGACCCGGACCAGATCAATGCCATTGATGCCATTTCCCAGGAGAGCCTTGATTTTGTTGATGGTGGGGATCAGAGGTTGGCGCTCCGCCTGAGATAGCTTGTCTGACAGAGGGTGAGTTGGTTCCAGACGCGAGGGACGAAAGCCGGGCAGCGGGCTCTCGTCAGCCGGCGAAGTGTCCTGGCAGTAGAACCACGTCTGGTTCCAGTCCTTTGGGTGGCTTGGCGGCTCGGCGTAAGGAAAAAGGCAATCTCTCCGGCGTTGAATGGAGATTCCACCAAGTTCCAGGCTCGGTCCGTTGGCGCACTCATTCTGGCGGTTCAAGTAGAATAGCTCTCTAAAGAGCAGAAGGCCGGGCTCTTCTCCAAGTTAGACTTCGCAGAATACTTGGAAGTTGCATATGTTTGACACGGAATTGGGTCCTCTGTCTTGTGGCTGCAGATCAAAGAAATTCAGCACATCTCTAAAGAACTTTGAGCCGAGCGGTGCGAAGCCCCGGCTCATGTGATCAGCGAAAATCACTACCTCACCCTCCCTTGGTTGCGGTCTCTCCTCTGACGGGTCAGGGGCACGATAAGACATGACATCCTTCTTGGGCAGGTAACCCGTCTTTACGAATTCAGCTAAGGTGTCGTTGGTGACATTGGACCTCATCCAGTTGCACGTGATGGGTGCCTCGGGAGCATTGGGAGGCATTGTGAAGGTTGAAGCCTATGACAGAAGGAAAATGTCCGGTTCAATTATAAGCCGGCAGACATTTACAGATCAATGTTTAAAGTGGCGGCTTATGAAGGGGCCTAATGACATATGGTTAAGTACATCGGGTTATCTAAGCCGCTGGAAGTATCGAAAGTAATTCAAATTGTCTACAGCTTTATCATAAATGAGCCGGAGAATTTATGGCGCGCGGCATCTTTAAGCCGGAAATGTAAGCCGCCATGACTCAACAGATGCAGTTTTTTACTAAGTACGGTGAAAACAGGTTTCACACATCACAGTAATTATTTTGGATCAAAACGGTCGACTAAAGAGGAAAGTTTCTAGACCTAAAACAGACGCAGAAGAAGTTCGCGGGTTCGAATGGAGCCTCTATGCAATAAAAGGGGATCTATGTACATTGGGAATGGAAGGGAAACAGCTACCGCACCAGTTTTGTATAGTTTAAAGATCAAGGAAAGGTGGTAATGATAAAATCTACCAAGGGCTCGTGATGAACGGCGATGAACATGGGAAGAACAGGAAGGAACCCTAATGCAGATCTGTTCTATGGGGTAGCAAGGACTTACGGGTGATGGAAAGATGCGGAAGTCGCCGCAGTTTCTCTGGTCACGTCAGGTTGATGCAGCGGCCGGAGGCGGGGAAGACTCGGAGACCCGCGGCGGCGGCGGAAGTGGAGCTCGAGCGGCAACTCAGTGGCGACTGGAGGAAGAAGACAGAGGCGACGAGTGACCAGAGGCTGGTGGGCCGGGCTATTTATAAGGCGAGGCTCATAAGTGGGCGCGAGAAACGAGGAGGCTACGGCGGGGTTATCTCGCAATAAAAACGCCTCGATTTTCCGGACGACAGTTAAAGATAAGATCCGTTGCGGATATGCTGGAGTAAAAAATGGACTTAATGGAAGATGACGTCACGGCGGGTTACCCGGAATCCAGAAGATGACATCACGACGGGTTATAGCCTTCACACAATTGTAAGCCGGAGATTTTATATCAAAAGGATTGAAGATTGACATGAGCCGGCTCAAATCAATCTGGGGCCTAATGTTGAGGATATAAACCTTAGAGTCACCCGCCCGGAGGGGCCGGGTTACTCATAATGGTCATCGCCTGAAGCCCGGCGCCAAGCTTGAAGACGGCGGGCCCAAGATGGGCTTAAGACCCGAAGATGGCTTAAGGCCCGTAGTTACAACCGCTATTATGGTAGAACTTGTAGTGTAAGGCAAGAATAGTTGAGAGTCCGAGCCGGACACTCTTATGAGCCGGCCGGGACTCTGAGAGCTGCTGGGCGTCAACCTCTCTATATAAAGAGACGACCCGGCGGCGGTTTAAGGACAAGTAAGATATCATCGAGAGCCAGGCCTAGCAGTTAAGCTCCCTGGTCATCGAAACCCTAATCAATACCACCTCAACTGGACGTAGGCTTTTACCTTCACGGTAAGGGGCCGAACCAGTATAACCCTCGTGTTCCTTGTCCCGTTTAATCCCTTCAAGCTTCCTAGCTGCGATGGCTCCATGACTAAGTCCTAGCTCGAGGACATCTGCCGTGACAATTCCATGACAAGAGCCCATTCACTGCCAGCGGCGTCCACCTCGTCGGATCTGCTTCTGCGGCCGCATCTACCCCTCCCACCTCCCCTAGAAACAAGTAGACTGCTCATCCACCACTGTACCACAGCCCATTCAGTGTCGGCCTTGTCCACGGCGCCAGATCTGCTTCGTCGGTACTCTCGTCAACCGCAGCGCATCTGCAGCGGCTCCTTTGTACTCCCCACCGGAGACGCTTCATCCACACCCCCCCGGAGCCGCCCCACCGATGCCCCCATCGACGGCCTCTGATCCTCTTCACCAACACCTTCCTGAACCCTACCGGAGCCGCTTCGCCGACACCGTCGTCAACCCTACCGGAGTAGCTTCGCCTATACCATTCTCAACCCTACTGGGCTACTTTGCCAACGCACAAGTCCACAGCCTCAGATCCGCTTCGTCGCACCCTCGTCCAACCTACCGGAGCAGCTTCTGACGCCCCGTCCATGGCCGCAGATCTGCATCATCGACATCATCTTGAACCCAACCACCGGAGTAGCTTCACCGACGCCCTCGTCCACAGCCTCAGATCCGCTTCGCCCACACCGTAGTCCACCCTACCGGAGCCGCTCCACAAACACCCTACTCGACGGTTCTAGATCTCCATACCGGACCCTGACAGCCAGCGCAGCGTCATCACCCTTGACGTTTCTAACCTGATTCCCACCATCTATCAAGATGCCAAGCACCCGTCATAGCCTAGGTAATTGTCACCTTTAAACCCGTCCAGCATCACATGCCCGACGTACTTCAAATATACTAACAGGTCGCTCTTACATGTTATCCAGCTGGAAAAAACTACAAGGATGATGTTTCTTCTGGAACTAATAGCTTGGCCAACCAAGGTCCTGGACTGAGGAATTGCTATGATCTTGTAAGTGCGTCTCTCTCTCTCTTGTATTGTTGTGTGCCTGCCAGCGTGCTTTGCTAGGATTTTCGACCAGTAATCCCTTTGTGCAGACTATGATTTCTACTACTGGCTGCCAAATTAGATATGTAGATGTCATACATGATACTCCCTCTGTTCCTAAATATAAGTCCTTCTAGAGATTCCACTATAGGCTACATACAGAGCAAAATGGGTGAATCTACACTCGAAAATGAATCTATATACATCTGTATGTGGTCCATAGTGGAATCTCTACAAAGACATATATTTAGGAACAGAGGTAGTACATTACACAAAATCGTAGGTGGCATGTAGGAATTCCAGTGCACTACATTAGGCTCCCTTAGAGTGCTTGCTAGTCCAGCACACAGAGTCATGGATAGTTTATGCTATGCACACAATCGTTAATTAGTGGTTTAAATATGCGCAAGGGATATGCAATGTATTATCATGTCGAGATGTCTGAAATTAGTCGTGTCAACTTGCAGATAGGGTTACGCAACGAAAAAGTACAAGATGTATGTGGCAATTTCATGGAACATCGCAAAAATGGAGAGGCAGTGGTGAGCCTAAACAGTGTGCTATGGTAGGTCACTCCGACCCAGTTCTTTTGCAGGATTCTCCCAGAAACTGCCCCTCTCTAGCTTCTCCTAGAATCTTTGACCCCCTTTTGTTTTACAATCCTACCTAATTAGACCCTAACTAGATAGGATTGTAAAACAAATGGGGCTCAAAGATTCTGGAAGAATCTTGGTAGGGGTCAGATTCTAGGAGAATCTGGCAAAAGAACTGGGCCTCCATTGTAATCATCATGACATGTTATTTGTATGTCAGTTATATTGGCCAAGTTTCTTAGGGACAGTTATAAAGAGTTATCCTAAGAAAATAAGCACCTTTGAATATAAGCTCCAGGTAATAAGCCAACCACTTCTTTTCATTGCTTGCGTTTTCAGCTTATCTGTGGTATGATTAGTGAAAAGTCTAGATTGCATTTTATTTTGTCATTTTGCTGCCCTTATGAAAATTAATTTGACTTGCAAACATCACAAATTGAACCCAGTGCAGTAATTAATATGATACGAAAACAGACCATCAATATTTGTTCAAAATGCAAATACAAAGATACCATCTGCTTGGCACAATCTACTTTGGTCAATGTCTTCCATAGAGACCCCATTGACTAATTTAAACGAAGAACGCATGACCTAAATTTATATGAAGAACAATTATTTATCGAAATTCGATGGTCCATGTGGCTGGTTATTATCATATAGCAGCACCACCCGAAAGCATCATATAGCAGCACTAGCTCATAGCAAATCATCATACAGCAGCAGCAGTGTGCAATTCATCATATACCAGCAGCAGCTCATAGCAAATCATCATACAGCAGCAGCAGTGTGCAATTCATCATATACCAGCAGCAGCTCATAGCAATTCATCATATAGCAGCAGCAGGAGCAACTTATAGAAATTCATCATATAGCAGCAGCAGCTCATAGAAATTCATCATATAGCAGCAGCAGCTCATATCAATTCATCATATAGTAGCAGCAGGAGCAGCTCATATCAATGCATCATATAGCAGCAGCAGAAGCAACTCATAGCAATTCATCGTATAGCGGATCAGAATGAAAGTTTGGCAAAAAATCAGAGGAGATCCTCACCTTGTTGGATGAGCTCATCCTTCAACAGCACCTCAAGGCCACGGCCTGGGAGGAGGGGAGGGGGAACGAGGTGCCTTCTGCCGCAGTGTGGCATCGACCGTAGTTTTGCGGTGCCCGCCGGAGTAGTGCGTTGGACGGACCACAGCGGAGCAGCTGCTGGAGACCATAAGAATGAGGGGCGGCGCCAGAGGGAGGAGCAGCCGGGGAGATTTGGCCCTACCCGCCGGCCATGTAGCCTAGCTGGACAGAGCATCATCGAGGACCAGGCCAGATGGGACCAGTGGCGACGGCTCGCTGGAGGAACCCTAGCGCTGCAGGCAGGGGATCGAGGTAGAGGGAAAGTGGAGAGGAGATGCAAGCGGACAGGGCAATGAACGCTTGCGTGTTTGTTTTTACTTGAGGGTCAGGTGTGACGCACGCGTGAGCAGTGGCATTTTGAGTGTAATATAGACAGACAACAGAGTCATTTCACTATTCCCCTTCCCTTCAATTTTTAGTGAGCTTCTACCTGAAACACCCCCCTCCAAAGCGAAATAAGTTAAGCCCAATCCCATCACTCAAAAATGACTTCTTTACATCTTTAATGGCTTATGTTGACAATAAGCTCTAAAAAGGCGGAATAGAACTGGCCCTTAACCTGCAATTCAATTGTGCGTGCAATGATGAATCACTCCTGCCTGCTATAGTGTATATTTAGGCATCATCATACATGTGCATTTCATTATACAATCTGAAATATGCAAGGTTTATGTTAGTTCATACGTTGCACATGATGTTTAAATGCCCCTTAAATCTGGTCAGTCAAGTGATGGTCTTTAAGCCTCCTTCTATGCTTATTTTCTTGATATGTAAGATTTTCTCACACATCTGTTCCAATTGCTTGTTTGTGTCAGCCAGCCATACTAGGACTGTGTGCTTTGATTACTTGTTGTTCTTGACCTAACAGAGCTTGTCAATGATTTAAACACTAAGGGCTGCTACAGTGGGGGCTTGTATAACTCATAGGTGACATAAAGGTTTGGTTGTACACTAAAGTAGGCTCTCCAAGAGTACCCGGAGATCCAATTCAAAGGCATGCCTAGTTTTCATTGTGTGCAAGAGATGTGGCATGTTCCATTATGTGGTGTTGTTTTGTTATAATATCATCTTTTGTGTTGTTCACAGACGGGAAAGTATGCATATTTATCTTCCAAGGAGACCAGTAACTAGTTTGTGTCACCTTGCAGAGGGGGTGCAATGAAGATAAGATTGAGGATTTCCAAGTACAAGATGTTAGGAAGGAGCCTTGCAAGAGGAGGAGGAGCAGCGTTGAGCCTGTTCAACCAGTTAAGGTAAGTCACACTATATTACAATTACCAGGACATCCTTTGTCTGACATTGTGCTTGCGTAGGGTTCTTCACATGTAACCCAGTCATTGGGCCATTGATTAAAACCCCCTCCACTCACTACTATATGATGTTCTAACTTTTTTGTAAATCAGATGTATGTAAACACATTTTAATGTGTCTGTTCACTCAATACGGATGTAGTCTACTTTTAAATATCTAAAACCTCTTATAGTAGTGAACAGTGTGAAACTGCTTCCTGCCATGGTAGAGTTGTCGATGTCATAACCAAATGCATATTCACATCATTAGCCTCCCTATCATTACTAGGATATTGATTACATACTAGTCGAGATACCTCATAGGGGGCAAATAATATTACATTACTTGTTCCTTTATATAGTAAATGTTGATAGGCCATGGATGTTATTGAGGCGTGCATGTATGCATGCTGCCAACTCAACAGTTCAATTGCTTGTTTGTTTCAGGCATAGTTAAATTGCTCTTTTCAATTGCTTTATTTGTCCTTAGTTAATTATATGCCCAAACAATGATGCCTGATATTGGGTACTTGTATAAGTATTAGTTGACATAATTAAAGGCTTTACCATTTAATTACTCTGGCAAAGTGTGCCTGAAGCTTTGAAGTCTATTAACCAACTATTACTGCATGAGGCTCACAATCTAGTTTATACTAGGCTAATGATTGCATAGTTTTGCTTGCTGTAGTAGGTTTGTATGAATCCCTCTGATGTTCATTATGCTCCCTAAGACTTTAATTGAGCTACAGAATGGCCAACTGCTTGCTTACTTATATGCAACGTGCTGTCTAAATTTGTAACCTGTCTGTGTTTTGGATTTGGCCCCAACATCATGCTCCTCTGGTGAGCTAAAAGAGATTTTCGTATGCGAGCTGCATAGACTACCATTTTTATAATTTTTATAATATCACCTACTTATGCTTCATGACGTGTAACATTATTGTTAGTCCTGTTTTGCCATGTACAAAATAGTTTGTCTTGCTCGCTTCACTGTTGTAACTATATATTTGCCCTAGTCATGTGTACTTACAGAAACATTTCAGAATGAAGTGACATCAACACAAAGATTTGCGAGCAGTGCAGCATGGACGTTACCAAATGATTATGGATTGGAATTGGAATGTGCTGATGTTCTCGAGCATCAACTAGAGGTGGCAAGACAACGTGTACGTGATTCTCAGCGTGCAATCAACAAGTTGAGACTGGACTTGCAGGTATTAGATGCAGGAGTCAAAACTACGAAACGAGACACTGAGGTAACCACGAAGGAATTGGAGATTTTGCAGACTGTAATTTGTGCAATCTGAATCCACCCAATCCTATTTTCTGAAGATATTATAGTTCAAATGGCAAGTTCTATTGATGCGTGTCCATGATGTATGAGCTTTATTTGCCCAGTGTATGCAATTTGCTATTTGTGTACGCTTTATTATCACTGGTGTCGAACTATAACGTGCAGTGCGTATAATCGGCTATAATTTCTTTATTGTATAGTGTAGGATCATTCTACAATTCTATGCCTTAGTCTTTTTATTGTATAGTGTATGTTTTTTAGAGGCGATAGTATAGAGTAGGATAATTCTTTGAATATGCTATATCGTTGAAACGGGGGGCCAACACGCCCAAACATTTCCTGGATGCCATACGAATGAACAAACATGTGTAGTCAAAGCGGGCCTTAATTGGGTTGGTCAAAATAATATTTAGTGGATCCCAAATGATGTGTCCCACCGTAACAATGATTCTTAGCAGGCCGTTAACAGGTCGAAAGCTCGATAGGGCCGTATAAATGAAATGGCCCGCGGGCCTCTAGCAGGCCGAAATAAATGTCAATTTTGTCTCAGCCCTTTAACTTTACGGGCTAGTAAGAGGCCGAAAGTGTTAGGGGCCATAGGAGGCCCAATTTGCAAACTAGGCTTTTAACAGGCCGAAAGTCGCGTCGGGCTGAAATTTTGCCCTGCGGAACGTGGGCCCCTAATGGACCCAAAATTAAGTTGCACAGTCAAAGGCCCAACTGTTGTGCGGGCCGTTAATAGGCCGAAAGACAAAATGGGCTAGGAATTGGCCCATTCACCAAATGGGTGGAGGACAGGCCTAAAGTCACAATGGGCTAGAAGTTGGCCCAACTGTAGAATGGGCCGACCAAAGGCCAAAAGACATTCCGGGCCGTTAACGGGCTCGAACTGACGATGGGCTGCTAACAGGACGACAGAAGCTCGAGCCATAATTGGTCCCAAAGACGTAGAGGGCCGTTAACGGGCTGAAACTGACGATGGGCTCGAAATTTTCAAATCTAGAATGGGCCTTTGATGGATAGATTCTGTGTAACTTGTATGGGCCGTGCTTTTGAATGGGCCTGACTCAAGTAGGCCGCTAATGGGTCGGCCCGCTTATTTTGACCTGAATGGGCCACTTGTAGGCCAAGACACGTGTCGACGTATCATAGGCGCATCCCGTCCATTCGCTGGATGACAACTGTCCGAACGCCGGGCCGACACGTGGATCTGCCGATGAACGAGAATTTTACACGTGGAAAATCCCCATTGGTCCGGGCTGTTAACGGGTTATCAGATCCAAACCGGAACCTGATAGCTTAACGGTGACCCGTTACGGTGGATGCCATGTGTTGGTCACCCTTGACGAAAGCACTTCTATGATGCGCAATTTATCGTCATTGAATTGGACACTTCCATGATGATAATTTTGGTAATGTCATGGAACACTTCTACGACAGCACAGGTATGACTATCTTGATTCTATCATAAAATCGTCACGGATGTACATGCATGACAGAAAATGTGACCTACTGTGACAAACACGTATCATCACAGAAGTGTATTTTTTGTAGTGATCTGTGGTCATCTCACCAAAGGGCAGTATGGCCGTGTGAGTGCTCTAGAATCTATGAAGCTATTCTGGGACTGGCTGTCCAAGGTCAACGAAGGCGTCTCAACACAGAGAGACTCA
>NC_057796.1:262187426-262196121 GCF_018294505.1 Triticum aestivum | reverse complement strand
TTGAAAAAATGCATAGGTTGCACCTAATTTAGTAAACGTAATTATGTCACATTCCAAACACTTTTGTTTTGATATTTAAGAAACTTTTATTGTTTGGCAAAAATTAGAATTTGATTTTGAAACATTTTGACCTAACGTGGGGGTTAGCAATAGTTACAGAGGTGACGTGGCATCATTAGCAGAGATTACTGTAGCTTAATTATCCGGGCGTAACAATTCTCCTCCACTACCAGAAATCTCGTCCCGAGATTTAAGAGGTAGTGAAAGGGGGAAGGTTTGGTAACGAATCTAGTGGGTCTTCTCATTCTGGCTTGCTTTTCTAGAAGAGGCCGATCCAATACATTGATGTCTTCATTTCTCTGCTTCAGGTCATCATGATGAAGTCAGCATCCTTTCTTCGGGAACTCCATCGTACTTACGATGGAATAAAGGGTGGGCATTCCGGGAGAACAGACCTCTGCGAGGTCGATCACATCGAGGAAGGTGGCGGAAGTAACTCTCGAATTGAAACTAAAGAAAATATCGAGAGCAAAGTAAGGAGGTATCATGGGAAGTTTCTAGCGGGCAAGCAATCGTTCGATGCCTGAAACAGAGCGTGAAAGGGGTTCAAAGCAATGGGAATAAGTATTCTGTCTGATACCAGAATTGATGATCTCTCGGAAGGTGGCTCGTGAATTACATACGAAGCCAAGCATGAGGAATAACTTGTGGAAAAAGGGGGTGTATAGGAGAGTCAGGTTTCGATCCTGTGGAACTGTGGGTTATGGGCCCACCATGTGGGTTAAAAGTAGGAGGAGCGGTGATATCTTGCATGGTCGTGATTGCAAGGCATGTCAGAGGATAGCCTGTCGATTATGTCGGCAACAACGTCGGTACCAAGGGCGAGGGACGAAGAGAACCATTTTCCTGCTCGTTGAACGAGGCGGACCAATAGGCAAAGTTCTCGTCCATCGGTGGCTACCGGAATGTCATCAACAATAGTAACAGGGTCTTACTAACCGCGTGGTACAACTATGTGCTTACCTAAGCAGGGAATTATCACTGCTCAGTTAAATCGGATTACAAGAAAGGTTAAACAAAACAATGGAAAGGAAATATGATTATCAGATTAAACAGAACAATGGAAAGGAAATATGATTATCAGATTAAACAGAACAATGGAAAGGAAAAATGTGTTTAAACACATATTTCAGGGGTATATCCTTCCAAGGACAAGCAAAGCATGATATCTGTGACAAGATATAATGTAGAAAACCCTTTAGGTAAGGGGAGATAAATTTCATGACATTACCCATACAACGGTGTTTGGATAATTGAGCAAGAAACATTTAGCATTGGGCTTCAAATGCTCTTGTCGAAAATCGGAGTACCACAAACATGCTTCGAGATAGCATTGACATGGTCATTGGGTAAAGATCGGACTTTGGTAACACAAAGGATCCATCAGGAACAACTTATAGAACAAGTCTTACAATTTCCTCATGGAAGAATGGATAACCTTGATGAAAAGGAATCTATAACAATAGGGCCTCCGGCCAGGTGTGCTAGGCACGACATCACCTTACGGGTCACATAAAGACCAATGTTACGACTTCTGGAAAATGTCCCAAGCATCATATCTGACCGAGATTCAGTTCGGATTGATGTCAGGATACCTCATACTCAGGATACCTGAGAAGGAAAGGTGCAACACAAATTGACGAGACGACATTGTAAGATTCTCGGTAAATGAACTATGGAAGCAAGTTCCGAATCATGAGTTCACTATTAAATCAAGGAGAGAATGAGGAGGTGGCTGATGAACTCAGCGACAATTCATCGGGATTTCCAAAAGTTGGATTTCCACAATTATGTGAACAAGGAGATAGCTTTTGTCAGTTCAAATGATATAATGAGGTATGCTCGAGGAAACATACACGATTAAACATTGGTTGACGGTGCACCCGAAATACAGACTTAGGTAGCACAAACAATGTTAGAATGGCAATTCGATAACCAATGGTCTAAGAATGAAATGTTGACCATTAACTTCAAAGCAATAAGGTTGCTAGAAGTTTTAAAATTACTAGTCCATCTGCCGGTATTCCTGTTAGGAACAACACGGGGACCAAGAAAACAATGGTGATGGTGAAGTATCACTTATATCAAGAATTCTCAAGAGGTGGTGAGATTCTCACAACATCCTTGACAAAAAGGCAGTAATACTACAAGGTAGATCATAATACAAGCTGTATAGCAAGTTGCATCCATAACATGAACAAGTTTGTGATGAAAGGAAGGTAAGGATGTTGTTGATGGTAACTCAAATTACCAAGGAACGAGGATGGCACTTATTGATACGTCTCCAACGTATCTATAATTTATGAAGTATTCATGCTATTATATTATCCATCTTGGATGTTTTATGGGCTTTACTATGCACTTTTATATTACTTTTGGGACTAACCTATTGACCCAGAGCCCAGTGCCAGTTTCTGTTTTTCCCTTGTTTCAGTGTTTCACAGAAAAGGAATATCAAACGGAGTCCAAACGGAATGAAACTTTCGGGAAAGTTATTTTTGGAAAGAAAGCAATACGGGAGACTTAGTGCACGTCAGGGGATCAACGAGGAGAGCACGAGGCAGGGGGCACGCCCACCCCCCTGGGCGCGCCCTCCACCCTCGTGGGCCCCTTGTGGCTCCCCTTACCGACTTCTTTCGCCTATATATTCCCATATATACCCTAAAACCTTCGAGGAACATAATAGATCGGGAGTTCCGCCGCCGCAAGCCTCTGTAGCCACCAAAAACCAATCGGGACCCTGTTCCGGCACCCTGCCGGAGGGGGGATCCCTCGCCGGTGGCCATCTTCATCATCCCGGCGCTCTCCATGACGAGGAGGGAGTAGTTCACCCTCGGGGCTGAGGGTATGTACCAGTAGCTATGTGTTTGATCTCTCTCTCTCTCTCTCTCTCTCTCTCTCTCTCGTGTTCTTGAGGTGATACGATCTTGATGTATCGCGAGCTTTGCTATTATAGTTGGATCTTATGATGTTTCTCCCCCTCTACTCTCTTGTAATGGATTGAGTTTCCCCTTTGAAGTTATCTTATCGGATTGAGTCTTTTAATGATTTGAGAACACTTGATGTATGTCTTGCGTGGGATACCCATGGTGACAATGGGGTATTCTATTGATCCACTTGATGTATGTTTTGGTGATCAACTTGCGGGTTCCGCCCATGAACCTATGCATAGGGGTTGGCACATGTTTTCGTCTTGATTCTTCGGTAGAAACTTTGGGGCACTCTTGCTACCTTGTTTCAACGCATTGCAATACCGTTTACGCTCACTTTTACCACTTGCTACCTTGCTGTTTTTATATTTTCAGATTACAAAAACCTATATCTACCATCCATATTGCACTTGTATCACCATCTCTTCGCCGAACTAGTGCACCTATACAATTTACCATTGTATTGGGTGTGTTGGGGACACAAGAGACTCTTTGTTATTTGGTTGCAGGGTTGTTTGAGAGAGACCATCTTCAACCTACGCCTTCCACGGATTGATAAACCTTAGGTCATCCACTTGAGGGAAATTTGCTACTGTCCTACAAACCTCTGCACTTGGAGGCCCAACAACGTCTACAAGAAGAAGGTTGGGTAGTAGACACCACTTATCATCTAGAATTCCATTGATATCCTGGAAGGAGTCAAAATGTTGATGATGATCACGACAATTTGTTGTCGAGAGGATCCACGAAGAAGCAATTGAACAGCGATAGCATCACGCAAAAGGACTGATGCAACAAAAGATTATTGGAGCCACAGATACGACACAAACTCGAAAGCAAGCTTGCTGTTTTTAAGGCGAAATTATATGAGGAGGAAGATCGACGTAAGGTTAGCTCATCGTCGAAAGAAGGACCAGGTAGCACAGTTAAAATTTAGCACAATAATGATATAGCCGATCAGGCTAGGAATGACTTGAAGGATTATTAAACTTATAAGCAACGAAGATTACTTAGAGTTATCGAACCAGAGTGCGGAATCGGTTCACTTATCGGTGTTCTTGAGTGTGTAATAACTCAGAACCCGGGGGAAATCTGAAAATGGTGAGAAGCAATACTAGATGAAGACTCATAGGAAGCAACACAGTTCTTTGATATTCTCGAGATACCATAGGGTATACTCTAAGGTAGAGCAGAATAGAGGTTGGATAGGTGTATTGATCTGTAGAAGACAAGCACTTCGACTTGTCCAAGAAATGGGATCAAGGAAGAACAATATGGTCGGAACCACGATGGCAAAAGACCAGATCCCAGATATAAGATGAACTTACACCAAGGAAATAATTAATTTTAAGAGAAGCTTCCATGATAAGATCTACATCGTGTCCATGGGCATGAACACAAAGTTCAAGGTCGACTCCCACTTCTCCAATGCATAACCTTTCATTCACTGCTCTATTCAAAATGATTTGTGTGTATGAACCCTGGAAAACTTTTGGGTTCATACAGATTAAGGAAGGGCATAGGTTTAACCCATCGGGGCATCTTACAAACATATACCATAAGCTTCAAGAGTAAATATCACCAGCTCGAAAGCAGAGCATGGTTGGCCAAATCAGAGAATATGATTTACCAATGGCATTATATATCAGGGAAAGAACTTCCAAAGTGATTGAATCTGAAGGACGTTGTCGAATAAAATCCAACAACGGATCTGGTGGTCCTCAAGGGATCTGATGTGAGCATCGGTACTCAACCAGAGGAAGAAAGAATGCAAGGAGATCAGAGTGTAGAAACAACCGACTAATTCAAAGCTCAAACGCAAAAGAATTATGATTTCCAAATCAAGGGATCAGAAGCAAACACTCTAATTAAGGATGGATAAGTTGAGTAGGCTTAGGGGTACAATCGATGGCAATTCGATTGGTCGAGATCCAGCTCATGTTAAAAATGACATCTGAGCCAGAAGGATGAATTCTAGGATCCGATTGAGGATTGCGAGCATTCGTAACATATTGAATCAAGAGACTCGAAATGATAATGACAAAGGATACAAAATGAATATTGCTAGTCTCAAGGAACACAACCAAAATGCAAGCACACAATTGCAGAGCAATAGCGGGCAGAGGATTACCGGAAGATCAGATAACATCTCAATGCATCTTGTGCATCATATGAACAACGGAGGGAAGAACGGATACTCGGTAAGTGCGAGGAATTATCCGTAGGGGGGATTCATGAGGCAAGAACTGCAGGGCAGTAAGCTCAAAGGATTCTCGGAACAACGGAGAGCAGTTCGGGGCATCTTGTAATAACAAGAACAGTGGGTTTGAATGTAGGCAAGCGAGTGCAGTTATCCATACGGATATAATAGTGGTAGGGTATTTGTAAAGGTGGTGGGCACAAGCGTCTCGGGGAAACATCGAATAGCATCTTCAGAACCTTCTGGTGAAGCAGTCGATCATCTGGAATGAAGGGGCTCTCTGGCAGGAAGTGGTAACGAGAACCTAGAGTTATAATTAGTAAAATCATTTAACCCGAGTATAAGAGAGTTCAGAGTCCCGGAGTAAAGATCGAGGAGTAAAAGATCCTAATACCACCCAATGGGGACGTGGGCCCGTAAGACACACAACCATGTTAGTAAAAGTTTTTGCAATGTCTAGACTCGACTTCGGCCAAGGAGTGTGGAAGGGGGATTCCTACAGGCAGTCGACTCTGATACCAACTTGTGACACCCCCAATTCAATCGTACACTAATCATGCACGCAAACGTGTACGATCAAGATCAGGGACTCACGGGAAGATATCACAACACAACTCTAAAAACATAAATAAGTCATACAAGCATCATAATACAAGCCAGGGGCCTCGAGGGCTCGAATACAAGTGCTCGATCATAGACGAGTCAGCGGAAGCAACAATATCTAAGTACAGACATAAGTTAAACAAGTTTGCCTTAAGAAGGCTAGCACAAACTGGGATACAGATCGAAAGAGGCGCAGGCCTCCTGCCTGGGATCCTCGTAAACTACTCCTGGTCGTCGTCAGCGGCCTGCACGTAGTAGTAGGCACCTCCGGTGTAGTAGGAGTCGTCGTCGACGGTGGCGTCTGGCTCCTGGGCTCCAGCATCTCGTTGCGACAACCAAGAAGAGAGGAAAAGGGGGAAAAGGGGGAGCAAAGCAACCGTGAGTACTCATTCAAAGTACTCGCAAGCAAGGATCTACACTACACATGCATGGGTATATGTGTAAAGGGCCATATCGGTGGACTGAACTGCAGAATGCCAGAATAAGATGGGGATAGCTAGTCCTGTCAAAGACTACGCTTCTGGCAACCTCCATCTTGCAGCATGTAGAAGAGAGTAGAAGGTAAGTTCACCAACTATCATCGCATAGCATAATCCTACCCGGCGATCCTCTCCTCGTCGCCCTGTTAGAGAGCGATCACTGGGTTGTATCTGGCACTTGGAAGGGTGTGTTTTATTAAGTATCCGGTTCTAGTTGTCATAAGGTCAAGGTACAACTCCAAGTCGTCCTGTTACCGAAGATCACGGCTATTCGAATAGATAAACTTCCCTGCAGAGGTGCACCACATTACCCGACACGCTCGATCCCCTTTAGCCGGACACACTTTCCTGGGTCATGTCTGGCCTTGGAAGATCAACACGTCGCAGCCCTACCTAGGCACAACAGAGAGGTCAGCACGTCGGTCTAAATCCTATGGCGCAGGGGTCTGGGCCCATCGCCCATTGCACACCTGCATGTTGCGAGGGCGGCCGGAAGCAGACCTAGCCTCCCTAATACAAGAGCAGGTGTTCCAGTCCAATCCGGCGCGCGCCGCTCAGTCGCTGACGTCACGAAGGCTTCGGCTATTACCACGACGCCGGTTGCCCATATCTTGTCCCACGTGGCGGTTAGTGCATATAAGGTCAATGACCCAACTTAGATCAAATACCAAGATCTCGTTAAGCGTGTTATTATGAAGTAACCGCGGACGCCGACCAGGGCCAGGCCCACCTCTCTCCTAGGTGGTCTCAACCTGCCCTGTCGCTCCGCCACAAAGTAACAGTCGGGGGCCTTCGGGAACCCAGGCCCACCTCTACCGGGATGGAGCCACCTGTCCTTCCAGCCCCCCACATCGGAATCACTTGCGGGTACTCTACGAGCCGACCTGACTTTAGTCACCACATGTATCACATAATATGTATGTAAGTATATACCCGTGATCACCTCCCGAGTGATCACGGCCCGATAGTATAGCATGGCAGACAGACAAGAATGTAGGGCCACAGATGGAATACTAGCATCCTATACTAAGCAATTAGGATTGCAGGTAAGGGTAACAACTGTAGCAACAATGACGGACGATGCAGCAGAATAGGATTAACCGAAAGCAGTAACATGCTACACTACTCTAATGCAACCAGTAGAGAGAAGGAATAGGCGATATCTGGTGATCAAGGGGGGGCTTGCCTGGAAGCTCGGCCGAGAAGGGGGGTCGTCAACACCGTAGTCGAACGGGACAATAGCAGCGTCGGTATCGTAGTCTACCGGAGAGAAGAGGGGGAAGAAACAGTAAATAGAATGCAAACATAAGCATGACGATGCATGACATGACAATGAGCGGTGCTAGATGTGCCCTAATGCGGTAGTAGGTGATACCGGCGACGAGGGAAAACATCCGGGAAAGTATTTCCGGTGTTTCGTGTTTTCGGACAGATGAACCGGAGGGGGAAAGTTGCCAGTTTGCTATGCTAGGGATGTGTGGCGGACGACCGGGCTGTGTATTCGGATTTGTCTCGTCGTTCTCAGCAACTTTCATGTACAAAGTTTTTCCATCCGAGCTATGGATTATTTTATATTGATTTTTAAAGATTTAAAACATTTTAGGATTTATTTAATTATTTACATAAACATTATCCAAAATAGTGTATGCTGACGTCATCATGACGTCAGCAGGCAACAGGGCGTTGACTGGGTCAAACTGACGTGTGGGGTCCGCATGTCATAGGCTGTTTAATTGACAGGTTAATTAAATAGAGTTAATTAGTTTAGCTAGTGATTAGGTTCATCTAAACAGAATTAATTAAGTTTATTTATTTATTTATTATTTTAATATTTATTATCATTATTATTTTTAATCCTTTTTTTACAAAAACGTTCTGGGGCGTGGGCCCCCCTGGTCATAGGCCCATCGGAGCCTAGCGGATCGGGCGAGCAGCGGGGCGGGGCGCCCGAACGGGTGCGACGGGCGTCTGGAGCGGGCGAACCCCGGTTGGCCCCAGGCGCCGGCCGGGGCGGAGGAGAGCGCCGGCCACAACTGGGGGAGGTAGCGGGCGGCAGGGGGAGCGAAGGCAGAGGCTGGGCGGCAGCAACAGGAGGCGGCGACGGCGTTAAGCAGCGGCGGTGGCGGCATGTGCAGCGGCAGGAGCAGCGACGATTGTTGGGAAGGCCGCGGCCCAGGTGGGCGAGGCAAGGCGCACCGGCGGAGCTCGCGTGCAAGCCGCAGCGAGAGGTGGCGAGGCCAGAGGGCGGCCGACGTGGAGTTGGCGATGCGGGGCGCGAACTGGGACGACGGTGAGCGGCGCCGCAATGACAAGGCGGGGCGCGCAGTCAAGGCGCGACGCGGGGAAGGAGGCCGCAGGCGCAACACAGGGAGTCGAGCAGCGCGTGGCGGAGGGAGGCCGCGACGGAGCGGGAGTGGCGCGGG
>NC_057796.1:262173158-262187090 GCF_018294505.1 Triticum aestivum | reverse complement strand
GTCGTTGCCGGAGCGGAGCAACGGTGGGCGCGGCTGGAGCGCGGCAGGCGAGCGCGGTGCCGCGGCGATGGTCGCGGGCGAGGGAGGGAGGAGGACCGGGGTCCTCACCGGGGTTCGTAGGGATGGGGCAGCGGTGCGTGAGGAGGAGGACAGAGACGGCGCGTCGTGGAGGAGGCAGACCGGCGAGGAGGAGGAGGCAGGCCGGCGATGTTGCCGTCCGGCGGGGTGGCTTCCGGCGATGGCGCAGTTCACTTCCCTTCCCGATCCAGATCTGGATCGGGGAAGGAGTTGAGAGCGACGCAGGGGGGAGTGGGAGCGGTCATGGGTTAGGGTTTCGGGTGTGGGGGGTAAGGGAGTGAGGGGGCGGCCTGTTGGGCCTGGCCTGGCTAGCAGCTGGGCCGACTGGCCCAGGGGGGTTCTCTTTTTTATTTTTATTTTTAGTTTAGTTTTCTGTTTTTGTTCTTTCTCTTTTTCTTTATTTTCTTTTCTGTTTTCTCATATTTCCTAAACATTGTAGTTTGGAAAATTGCATAGGTTGCACCTAGTTTAGTAAACTTAATTATTTCACATTTCAAACATTTTTGTTTTGATATTTGAGAAACTTTTATTGTTTGGCAAAAATTAGAATTTGATTTTGAAATGTTTTGTCCTAACGCGAGGGTTAGCAACAGTAACAGAGGTAACGTGGCATCATTTGCAGAGATTACTGTAGCTTAATTATCTGGGCGTCACACAGTTGAATCAAGTGATTGTTATACCCAGACATTTTGACTATATGCTCACTGACACAACTATTCTCCTCCATCTTGCAGCTATAGAACTTATTGGAGACTTCATATCTCTCAATTCGGGCATTTGCTTGAAATATTAACTTCAACTCCTGCAACATCTCATATGCACCATGACGTTCAAAATGTCGTTGAAGTTCCGGTTCTAAGCCGTAAAGCATGGCACACTGAACTATCGAGTAGTCATCAGCTTTGCTCTGCCAGACGTTCATAACATCTGCCGTTGCTCCTGTAGCTGGTTTGGCACCTAGCGGTGCTTCCAGGACGTAATTCTTCTGTGCAGCAATGAGGATAATCCTCAAGTTACGGACCCAGTCCGTGTAGTTGCTACCATCATCTTTCAACTTAGCTTTCTCTAGGAACGCATTAAAATTCAACGGAACAACAGCACGGGCCATCTATCTACAACAACATGGACATGCAAAATACTATCAGGTACTAAGTTCATGATAAATTAAAGTTCAATTAATCAAATTAGTTGAGAACTCCCACTTAGATAGACATCCCTCTAATCATCTAAGTGATCACGTGATCCAAATCAACTAAACCATGTCCGATCATCACGTGAGATGGAGTAGTTTTCAATCGTGAACATCACTATGTTGATCATATCTACTATATGATTCACGCTCGACCTTTCGGTCTCAGTGTTCCGAGGCCATATCTGTGTATGCTAGGCTCGTCAATTTTAACCCGAGTATTCTGCATGTGCAAAACTGGCTTGCACCCGTTGTATGTGAACGTAGAGCTTATCACACCCGATCATCACGTGGTGTCTCGGCACGACGAACTTTCGCAACGGTGCATACTCAGGGAGAACACTTGTACCTTGAAATTTTATGAGAGAACATCTTATAATGCTACCGTCGAACTAAGAAAAATAAGATGCATAAAGGATAAACATCACATGCAATGAATATAAGTGATATGATATGGCCATTATCATCTTGTGCCTTTGATGTCCATCTTCAAGGCACCGTCATGATCACCATTGTCACCGGCGTAACACCTTGATCTCCATCATAGCATCGTTGTCGTTTCGCCAACTATTGCTTCTACGACTATCGCTACCGCTTAGTGATAAAGTAAAGCAATTACATGGTGATTGCATTTCATACAATAAAGCGACAACCATATGGCTCCTGCCAGTTGCCGATAGCTCCGTTACAAAACATGATCATCTCATACAATAAAATTTAGCATCATGTCTTGACCATATCACATCACAACATGCCCTGCAAAAGCAAGTTAGACGTCCTCTACTTTGTTGTTGCAAGTTTTACGTGGCTGCTACGGGCTGAGCAAGAACCATTCTTACCTACGCATCAAAACCACAACGATTTTTCGTCAAGTATGTGCTGTTTTAACCTTCACAAGGACCGGGCATAGCCACACTCGATTCAACTAAAGTTGGAGAAACTGACACCCGCCAGCCACCTGTGTGCGAAGCACGTCGGTAGAACCAGTCTCGCGTAAGCGTACGCGTAATGTCGGTCCGGGCCGGTTCATCCAACAATACCGCTGAATCAAAGTATGACATGCTGGTAAGCAGTATGACTATTATCGCCCACAACTCACTTGTGTTCTACTCGTGCATATAACATCTACGCATAAACCTAGCTCGGATGCCACTATTGGGGAACGTAGTAATTTCAAAAAAAATCCTACGCACACGCAAGATCATGGTGATGCATAGCAACGATGGGGAGAGTGTTGTCTACGTACCCTTGTAGACCATAAGCGGAAGCGTTATGACAACGCGGTTGATGTAGTCATACGTCTTCTCGATCGACCGATCCTAGCACCGAAGGTACGACACCTCCGCGATCTGCACATGTTCGGCTCGGTGACGTCCCACGAACTCATGATCCAGTAGAGTGTCGGGGAAGAGCTTCGTCAGCACGACAGCGCGATGACGGTGATGATGAAGCTACCGGCGCAGGGCTTCGCCTAAGCACTATGACGATATGACCGAGGTGGATTATGGTGGAGAGGGACACCACACACGGCTAAGAGATCAAGGATCAACTTGTGTGTTTATGGGGTGCCCGCCTCCCCTGTATATAAATGAGTGGAGGAGGGGGAGGGCCGGCCCTCCTATGGCGCGCCCCATGGGGAGTCCTACTCCCACCGGGAGTAGGATTCCCCCCTTCCCTAGTTGGACTAGGAGTGGAAGGAAGGGTGAGGAAGGAGGAAGGAAAGGGGGGCCGTCCCCCTCCCAATTCGGATTGGGCTTGGGGGGCGACCCCTCCTTTGCTCCCTTCTCCTCTCTCCCACTATGGCCCAATAAGGCCCATATACCTCCCGGGGGGTTCCGGTAACCTCCCGGTACTCCGGTATATGCCCGATCTCATCCGAAACCATTCCGATGTCCAAATATAGTCGTCCAATATATCGATATTTATGTCTAGACCATTTCGAGACTCCTCGTCATGTCCATGATCATATCTGGGACTCCGAACTACCTTCGGTACATCAAAACACATAAACTCATAATACCGATCGTCACCTAACGTTAAGCATGCGGACCCTACGGGTCCGAGAACTATGTAGACATGACCGAGACTCATCTCCGGTCAATAACCAATAGCGGAACCTGGATGCTCATATTGGTTCCTACATATTCTATGAAGATCTTTATCGGTCAAACCGCATAACAACATACGTTGTTCCCTTTGTCATCGGTATGTTGCTTGCCCGAGATCCGATCGTCGGTATCTCCATACCTAGTTCAATCTCGTTACCAGCAAGTCTCTTTACTCGTCCCGTAATGCATCATCCCGCAACTAACTCACTAGTCACATTGCTTGCAAGGCTTATAGTGATGTGCATTACCGAGAGGGCCCAGAGATACCTCTCCGACAATCGGAGTGACAAATCCTAATCTCGATCTATGCCAACTCAACAAGTACCATTGGAGACACCTGTAGAGCACCTTTATGATCACCCAGTTACGTTGTGACGTTTGGTAGCACACAAAGTGTTCCTCCAGTATTCGGGAGTTGCATAATCTCATAGTCATAGGAACATGTATAAGTCATGAAGAAAGCAATAGCAATATACTAAACGATCAACTGCTATGCTAACAGAATGGGTCAAGTCAATCACATCATTCTCTAATGATGTGATCCCGTTAATCAAATGACAACTCATGTCTATGGTTAGGAAACATAACCATCTTTGATTCAACGAGCTAGTCAAGTAGAGGCATACTAGTGACACTCTGTTTGTCTATATATTCACACATGTACTAAGTTTCCGGTTAATGAAATTCTAGTATGAATAATAAACATTTGTCATGATATAAAGAAATATAAATAACAACTTTATTATTGCCTCTAGGGCATATTTCCTTCAGCTTCCCTGTCAGCTACATCAAGGCTAGGCGTGCGAAGTAAAATATATTCAAGAACTTGTATGGTACCTATGAGGAGGCTATCGGATCACGGGTTCCGGTAAAACCCTTGAGGTTCGAACTCTGGGGTGCGCGCGAAGTTCTTTCCCTACCGATCCACGCCCTAGCTTGCTAAGATCTCACGGACGAACTCAACGAACTCGCAACACAAGAGACACAAGGTTTATACTGGTTCGAGCCACCGTTGTGGTGTAATACCCTACCCCAGTGTGGTGGTGGTGGATTGCCTCTTGGACTGATGATGAACAATACAAGGGGAAGAATAGCCTCCTGAGGTTGAGGTGTTCTTGTGCTCTGTGTGTGGGTGAGGTTTACTCTGGATCAGGTCGAGCTGCCCCCTACGGTGGTGGCTAGTCCTACTTATATAGGCCCTGGTCCTCTCCCCAAATATTGAGCGGGAAGGGAGCCAACAACGGCCAATTTGAAAGGGGACAACTAGTACAACTTATCCTGACAAAAGCGGTCTTCGCCTGCAAAAGGCTCTGGTGGTGACGCCGCCTTGGGCTCCATGGTGGCCTCCGCCTTGCCGTCCTGCTGGTCTTGGTCTCGTTGCACCGATATGGAAACCTTTGCTTGATGCCTCGGTACTCCGCGCCTGCGCTTGCTTCCTTAGCACCGAAGGGGAAACAAGGACACTGCGCATGCTGGCGCCCGCCTGATCTTGATCGTCATGGCTCACGTCACGAGAACCTCGCGAGGTTTGCCCTGCCTTGATCTCTCCGCTCCTCGCGAGCCAACCTGGTGAGGCCGCTCCTGAGGAGGTCTTGTGTCGTCCGCCTCGCGAGGCTTGGCCCCTCGCGAGGGTCTTGAACGCCTTCTTGATGAAGATGGGCCGTACGGGCCCACGCGCAGAGCCACGCCGTGGGCCGCAGGCAGGCAAGTCTGGGGACCCCCGTTCCCAGAACACCGACAGTAGCCCCCGGGCCCAAGGCGCGCTCGGGCTTAGCCTCGAGGCGAAGCCAAGGGTCAAGTGCGGAGCACCGCAGGCCCCAAAAGACTGCGGCCTTGGTCGACGCGTGGCGGTTGATTGGACGTGGGCGTCTCCGCTTCCCCATGCTGCCTCGGCAACTGCCCAACTTGACAAGTCACTGCGACATGCAAGGGAAAACCATCATTACCTGTGATCACCGGTTGGCCTTCTCCCGCTATAATGGGGAGGGGGGCAGAGCTCCCGTCGCCCATCTCTTCCAGTTCGCTTGCTTCCTCCTCCTTGCTCCACTGCTAGTAGCAATTCCCATGGCGCCGATCCGAAGGTTCTCCGCCGAGGAGAAAGTAAAGGCTCCCCGCAACAAGCCAGGGCCGCTTCTGCCAAAGTGGAGGCTAGTTCACCGACGTGACATTATCGTGAGGGCGGAAATGATGAGGCCCTGGTGCGAACGGCCACCTCCAGGGTATCCGCTGCCCTTGTACGCCCAAGCCGAGGGCTCAGGAGGAAGGAGCGAAGGGCGGCTCCGCCCGCGCCGCGACCGCGGCCGCCGCGCGATGGCGACACGCGCCGTCGCCCCTGGAATCCTTGTTGTGGACTCCTCTCGCGAGCTCGTGCTGTGGGCGGCTATGCCCCCAAGCACCTGGATCCGCTTCCCGCGGTTCTTCTCCGACGTGATGCCGCCGAGGGGACCCCTCGAGCTCTGGTTGCAGCATGCTGACTGCGACACCCCGGCGACCGGAGCAGAGGTTGAAGTGGTCTCCTCTGGCAAGATATTCATGACCCGCGGCTGGGGTGAGGTTGCGCGGGTTTGCCGTGCTGAGGGCGCCCTCGCGATCCACTTTTATTATGACGGTGTCTCCACGCTGTTCTTCAAGGTCTTCGATACGGAGGGCCGCCGCTTGGAGTGCTGCCCTGAAGGGGTGCGCCAGGACGATGCGCGCCCGGCCTGGGGCTCCTCCAGCAGCAGCGACTCTTGGGCGTCCAACGGTTCTCCTGAGCTCTATGAGACTCCGGAGACGAGCGACGACAGCTACGTGCCCCCGAGCTCTTGCCGCGCCCGGAGCGGGGCTGCGGCGTCCAGCCGCCGCCGTCGCTGATCTGGATGGGGTTGGCGTCGGCCTCCCGCGGCCCACTGTTGATGACGGCGTCGGCCACGGGAGGGTGTAGATAGGATTCCCCTAAGTTCTCGTCTTTTTGTTCCCTGTGAGGAATCGAGAAGTACCCCGTGGGGGTGTGTAAAGGGCCTGTAATGTCTTTTGTTCATACTATCCTTGTTATGAAAATTTGCGAATGCCTGCTCTGTTTAGGCTCGGTCTCCCCTTTCCAACCTCGCTACGGCTCGTTGCTCTACGCTGACAAGTCCCGGTCCCCAGACAAGCTGCAGCCGTCGCTGGTATGCCAGGTAGCGTGCCGTGGTTAAGGCCAGGAGGTGAGCGGCCCGAGGTCCAGTAAGAGCCCCTGAGGCGCGATGCTCAGGAGGTCCCCTTTAGCGCTCAAGTAGTCATGGTAAGGTAAGAAAGGGAGGCGACGTTGCCGCAATAGGGCTGCGGCGAGCGTGACCCTTAGGCTCCAACGATTAGCCAATCTGAGCACGAAACTTATCTTGGCGGTTTGGGGTCGATTCCTTGCGATGCGCCGTGTTAATGCGTAGCTAGGCCAGGTCCATGCGAGCCTCCCCCTCTTCTCCACGCTCTCCTTTATGCTCTAAGTCCTTACGTCCCGGCCCTCGAGCGAGCTCAGCCGCCGCTGGTATGCCAGGTCGCGTGCCGTGGTCAAGGCCAGGGGGTGAGGGCTGGAGATCCAGTAGGAGCTCCTGAGTCGCGATGCTCAGGAGCCCCCCTTTTAACGCGCAAGCGGATTGCATGGGAGAAGAGGGAGCTCGCGGCACCGCCTGCTGTCATTCTCTCGAGATTCCTACGAGCCAGCACAAGGAGAAACACAGTTTGCCATTATGGTCGCCAGTCCACCGCCGATTGCTTCGCGAGGAGACGAAGGCACTGAGGGCCTGGTGAGGTGACGTGCGCGGGGTGTGCCGCGAGCCAGAGCTCGGCCGCTCAGATTTGTCGACGTTGCAGGGACGGACCCGTGCACAAGCGCCGTGGCAGCGTGAGTAGCCCCCATGGGAGGCGAGAGTCAAACAGGTGATAGCCACAGATAGATTAGGCATGGAAAGCAAACTGACTTAGGTAAATGCAGGGAAGATACATGCCACCGGGTCCGACCCGAGCGGCTTGGGGATCATGCAGCCCGAGGGGCGCCCCCAGCAAGGTAAGCTAAAGACATAAGAAAAAAGGGGTACATGCCACAGGGACGGACCCACGCGGCCTGGGAATGATGCAGCCTGAGGGGCGCTCCCAGCTAAATAAACTTGAAAAATGTCACCTGGTTCTATTGATTTAGGGATGTCGGAGCAGCCGAAGGTACGCGGTGAAGGGGTCGCTCCTCACGAGCCACCGGGCCCCTGAGCCTCGGGAGGCTCTGGGGGCCCAGGCGGTTCCTTGAGGATCGTCTCCATCTCCGTGAGGACGGCGTGATGCCTGGCCTCCTGAGTCGCCAGGACGCCCCGCAAGTTGCGCTGATAGGCGGACGACACGCTCGGCAGGCCAAAAGGCATGCGAACGTAGTTGTGCGGTGGACCCTCGCAGCAGCCCACGCGCGAAGGCCAGAAGGGCTCCTGAGATGCGGCCCTGTTGAGCCCTAGGACATCGATGCAGACGCGCATCCCAGCATCCTCGCCTGGATGGGGAGCCGCGCTTCGTGAGCGGCGGTCGCCGCGCATGGCCCTTGCGTCTTGTAGTTCCTGAGTGGTCCTCGTGATGAACTCCTGAGCGGTGGGCGCTCCTCGCCCTGTGTTATCCTGAGGGAAATGTGCCGTGAAGCATGCCTCCTCGTGATGTTGGCAAGGTCTGAGGCCCTCCAGAAGAGAGCCCCAAGCCCTGCCCGAGAAGGGTGCCGGGTGCGCCTTCCTATGCGATGGAGGGACGCGCCCCTGGCGCGGGCGCTGATCCTGACGAGGTTCCAGTTGCGACGCCACCCTCCTGAGGTCCTACACGTCGCAGCTTCTTCTTCTTCTTCTTGGGGGTGGCCTCAGGAGGGCACTCACCCTTGCTGTTGGGGTCGTCGATTGCTGCATCTTGAAAGGCACGCTCAAGGGAGCACACCGCATCTCTTTCTTCGCATGGGACCGTGATGATTCCGCCGCTTCCCGGCATCTTGAGGAGATTGTAGCCGTGATGGGTCACCGCCATGAACTTGGCCAGGGCTGGATACCCGAGGATGGCATTGTACGGCAGACGGATGTGCGTGACATCAAAGTCGATGAGTTCGGTGTGGTAGTTCTTGCGTTCTCCGAAGGTGACGGGAAGGCGGACCTGCCCGATCGGGGTAGTGGAGCCGTCGGTCACTCCTGAGAAAGGCTTGGTGGGCTGAAGCTGATCATATGGCACTTGGAGGTTGTCGAACGTGTCGATGGACAGGACGTTGAGCCCTGCGCCGCCATCGATGAGGGTCTTGGTAACTTGCACGTTGCTGATGTCTGGGGAGCAAAGCATCGGGAGGGCGCCTGCGGTGGCCGCGCACTTGAGCTGATCCGCTGAACTGAAGGTGATGGCGCACTTGGACCACCTGAGCGGGCGTGTGGCCTCAAGCTTGGGGAGGACTGCATTCACTTCACGAGCAAACTGTTTGAAGATACGCTGCGAGGCTGGGGCCTGAGCTCCGCCCAAGATGCAGGCGATAGCACGTGGCTCCTGGAAGCCCCCAGCTCCCTCGTCTTGATGGTGGTCGTCATTCCTTCTTGGCGGCGGCGGTAGTGGAGGAAGACCGGCGTTGCCCTGAGGACGATCCTCACGAGGCTGGTCCCTCAAGGCGCCCTTGCGAGGCTGATCCTGCCAGCGGTCCTCACGAGGCCGGTCGCGCCACTCCTGGAGCGGGCCACGGTCGTCCCAGCGTCCGCCACCACGTCCTCCTCCTCGGCCGTAGCCCCAGTCGTTGCGCCGTCTTGGTGCGGAGGTGGTGGAGGCGCTCCGTGAGCTACGTCGCCCGTAGCTGGCGGAGGGCGAGGCAGTGAGAGGGACGGCGCGGCGGAGCCCCCTGCGGCGCTGACGAGTTCAACGATGCGGTCGATCCTGTCCTCGTACAGGTCACCGACCGGACGGTAGCACAAGAGCTCCTGCGCCATGAGGAGCACGGCCCGTGCGTCCGTGGGAGCGCGACGAGCGTGGGACGATGAACCAGCAGGAGTCAGTGATGGAGTGGCGGTGCGGCCGTCCTGTCGTACCGAGGGGTGCAACAAGGACGCTTGCTGCTCGTTGGCGATGGAGAACGACGGGGTGGCCCGCCGACAGGGGCCGTCTGAGAAGCGCGGGTGGCGAGGGCAGCTCGGCGGTCGGCGCGGGCGCGGCGTGCGTCCGCCATGGAGACGATGAAGCGACGTGACGCGGAGCGTCGGAAGGGAAGCTTCGGCGCACCCCTACCTGCACGCCAAATGTCGGATCACGGGTTCCGGTAAAACCCTTGAGGTTCGAATTCTGGGGTGCGCGCGAAGTTCTTTCCCTACCGATCCACGCCCTAGCTTGCTAAGATCTCACAGACGAACTCAACGAACTCGCAACACAAGAGACACAAGGTTTGTACTGGTTCAGGCCAGCGTTGTGGTGTAATACTCTACTCCAGTGTGGTGGTGGTGGTGGATTGCCTCTTGGGCTGATGATGAACAATACAAGGGGAAGAACAGCCTCCTGAGGTTGAAGTGTTCTTGTGCTCTGTGTGTGGGTGAGGTTTACTCTGGATCAGGTCGAGCTGCCCCCTACGGTGGTGGCTAGTCCTACTTATATAGGCCCTGGTCCTCTCCCCAAATATTGAGCGGGAAGGGAGCCAACAACGGCCAATTTGAAAGGGGACAACTAGTACAGCTTATCCTGACAAAAGCGGTCTTCGCCTGCAAAAGGCTCTGGTGGTGACGCTGCCTTGGGCTCCATGGTGACCTCCGCCTTGCCGTCCTGCTGGTCTTGGTCTCGTTGCACCGATATGGAAACCTTTACGTGACGCCTCGGTACTCCGCGCCTGCGCTTGCTTCCTTAGCACTGAAGGGGAAACAAGGACACTGCGTGTGCTGGCGCCCGCCTGATCTTGATCGTCATGGCTCACGTCACGAGAACCTCGCGAGGTTTGCCCTGCCTTGATCTCTCCGCTCCTCGCGAGCCAACCTGGTGAGGCCGCTCCTGAGAAGGTCTTGTGTCGTCCGCCTCGCGAGGCTTGGCCCCTCGCGAGGGTCTTGAACGCCTTGTTGATGAAGATGGGCCATACGGGCCCACGCGCAGAGCCACGCCGTGGGCCGCAGGCAGGCAAGTCTGGGGACCCCCGTTCCCAGAACGCCGACAGAGGCCTATTCTTATGCCCCAAGAATGCTTCATCAGATAGCAAGTGCTAATAGGGGGACTCAAGTTTGGCAGAGAGAACGTCCAAACCCAATGAACCCGGGTGAGCTAATCCGGGACCGCTTATTCTGGGCATTCGCCCAGACTATACAAGCCTTCAGGCACTGTTGCCCGGTATTATCAGTTGATGGTACCTTTCTCACTGAAAAGTACAAGGGCACACTATTGGTGGCGATTGCAGCAGATGCAAATAATCAGCTTCTTCCTATTGCATATGCACTGGTCGAGAGCCAGAACAAAGATAGCTAGTTGTGGTTCCTGAGTTGCATGAAGATGGGTGTCGTGAAAGAGCATGAAGGTGTTTGCATCATCTCTAATCGCAACACTGGATTATTAAGCGCTCTTGAAGTAATTAAGGCGTCGGAACAAGAGTGGGGCTGGCCCGATCTAGAGGGAAGGTGGTGCATGAGGCATTTGGCAGCAAACTTTTACTCCAAATTCAAAAACAAGGATTGGTTCAAGTTATTCAAGAGGATGTGCATGCAAAAAACTGAAGCCAAAATGAATGCGATCTGGGCAGGTATCAATGGTGAGATCGACCGCGCGGCCTTGCCGCAGAGAGAAGACCGGAGGGGTCGTAGGACGCCCATAAATTTGAGCCAGTGGATCCGCGAGAATTGCCCTCATTTGAACAAGTGGGCGCAGGCTCACGACACCGGGGCTCGGTATGGAATAATGACCAGCAACATGTCAGAGGTGTACAACGGTGTTCTTAAAGTGGTGCGAGCACTGCCTATCACGGCCCTAATTGAAGAAACTTGGAACTGGACCCTGTCATACTTTACAGATAGGGTCACCGTCGCCAAAGCACAAGTTGAATTGAACAAGCCATGGTCCGAGAAGATGCAAAGACATCTGAACGAGAAAGCAAAGAAGTCCCAAAGTCGTGGCTGTAGGAAAGTGGATGCACTTAGGAATAAGTGGGAGGTCAATGTGCGAGCCAAGTACGTTAAGGGTCACCACAGAGGATCAAAAAAAGCAAGTTGTCACCCTCGGCCAAACGTCCTATGAGTGCACTTGTAACAAGCCAAAGCTTGAGGGCTACCCTTGCAGACATGTGCTCCGGGCGGCTGCTGATCAAAAAATCAGTGTCGAGCCATACATATCGCCGTACTTCAACATGTACAATCTGTACAACACTTGGAACGGTGAGTTCTGGGCTTGGGGCATTGATATGAACTACAAAATGTTGTGGCCAGATGGGCCGAAATGGGTTCCGAACGCCGACTTGATGAGAACCACAAAGGGACGACGTCAGTCTAGGCGTCATCGCAATGACATGGACCATAGCCAGATGGGAGAACCAAGGCGATGCCGCGTTTGCAGGTGTCCTGGACATTCACGCAGAGAATGCCCGTATCGAGCCAACAACACCGCATGATGTTGATATATCTATACTCGCTATGTATATTTATATTTCTACTCGTTATGTGTACTTATATTAAATTTAAATTGAATCTCTTTGTATTATTGTACTCGTAATGTTAACTTCAGATAATTAATGTAAAATGTATATCTTGTATTTTTTAAGTTAATTTTGATCTGCATTTGTATTTGTGTCTTCCTCATAATTTATATTTGTATGTTTGTGTGCAGGTTATGGCTGAAGTGCCAGTGCTTTTGCAGGGGCCCCATGACGCCGGCCACCGTTGCCACCTATTTTTGAACCCAAATACTAAGCATGATTATCGGCATTTCAGACTTCGAACCATAAAGAAAACATGGCCAATACACAATTCTTTCCTTGCTCACCTTGACGCTTATGGACTACAAGGTTTTACTAGGCTCAGATAATGCGACGACCAATTACGTTCGGACCCATCCCTTTTGACATCCCTCGTTGACCGGTGGAGACCTGAAACCCACACCTTTCACTTTCTTTTTGGGGAGCTTGCACCTACACTGAAAGATGTTTCTATGATCACTGCTCTACCAATTAGAGGTGAGCCGTTAGTCTCTCCACGAGTGTCACCATCTTGGGCATTAGATATAGCAGCCCGTCTTGGGATGGCAATGCCAGAATCACAACGTTCTGGTGGTCCTCGGGGCATCCCACTCGTCTGGCTTTGTGATAACTTTCGTATTTTATCTAGCTTTGTCGATGAGGAGACGAGAAAAAGACATCTGTTTCCAAATTCACACGGGGACGTAGTTCTCCCTAGTCTCATCTACATTGCAGAGAATATGGTAGATGAACCTTTACCCGAGTAGCCGGTTCTGCCATGCTACGTCATACATATAGAGGCTTGTGTGATGCCACACAAAAAACCTCTTTCGCACAAAAAGCTCCATTACTTTGTGTCGCCTACGAGTTTCTACAGTTGTGGTCCTGGGAATACCTCCCTGTAGGACGACCTCGTATAGTAAATCCCGTACACCCATACGACTTTAGCGAGGGCAGCAGTGCAACTATGGCTACCAGGTGGACAAAGGCACAGAAACGTTGGTCTCCAGATATTGTGAAAATTGTTACCCTATGTGCCACCAGCAGTTTGAGATACTTGATGAGGCAGAAGTCACATGGAACCCGTGGACTCAGGACCAGATACAAATGGTCTTTGATATTCGACCCATCACAGCAGGCATCTTGAGAAATAGTGCATTCTGGCTGACTCGCTGCAACTTATTGTTCCTGTGATGTGATGAGCCTTACATCCCAGAGCGTGTAATGAGACAGTTCGGTCTCTATCAAGAGATCCCACCACCTTTTCCAAGACGTATCGATGAGGAAACCCATAAGTAAGATGTGACCTCCCTAAATAGTTAGTGTCTTTTTTAATTTACTAAACTCACACTTTGTTATTGTAACATCCCAAATTTTCAATTTGGAATGTTATACATAGGTCATTCATGCATATCATATTTATTGCGTTTTCGTTTGTGATCCTCAAAATTCTAAGCAACTCAAGGACCCTCGGAGAGAGTTGGTGATTTCATGATTTTCATATTTGAATTTTATCAAATATTGAAACAAGGATCATTTTGATTTTAATGATTTTTCTCTCCGAAAATATTTCAAATTTAAAATATATGAGAGGAGATAATATGACTTCTCCAAAATAGATTAAATATTGGAGGAAAAATATTAAAATCAAATAAATAATTTTATTTAGATTTTATTACAATTTTATTTGAATTAGGAAAAATAAGTGTTTTTCAAAATTCCATTAGTCCTAAATAAATGTTCACCTTGTCCGGTATATTTTTAGAGTGCGGCGAAAATTTATTTCAGGATTTTTGGAGTCCGGTTGGTATTTCTTTTCTTTATTTTTCTGCGCGGAATTATTTAAAAAAATCAACCGACCTAGCCGGGCCGTGCCCGACTAGGACTTCGCCCGGCCGGCCTTTTTAAGCGGAGGCCCG